>NW_017673603.1:67752-112438 GCF_001879085.1 Nicotiana attenuata
GAGGCGTTGAGAGGTGGTCAGTATCGGGGGTGGGCCCCTTCTGGACCATAGATAATTCTCCGAAATGTGTTTGAATTTACTTCGGATATTCGCCCATGCGGGGGCGCTACTTTGACTTTGTTCGGAGCTTTTGATAAACGTGAAACAGCCTTGTTTCTTTGCCACTTGACACGGGGTTTTTTTTGGTCCCTCTGTTGTCCAGCCGAGAGACCGGTGCTATGAGGGTCTCCCAAATTATGCTGAATTTCGAGGCCTCTGGGGGTAATGCCCAGAATGTAGGTCATCTTTGGGTACCCCGGAGACTTTATTGATCTGGGTGTGGAGGATCCTCCCAGGCCGCCTGAGATATATTTTTGCTTCCTTCTTGGCGTTTGTTTGCTCTTGCGCCCTACGGGGCTTTTGGGGACGATACCCCGGATGGAGGTTATCCTCGGGTGCACTGGTGAGCCCTGTTGATGGGGGTAACTCCTTTAGAGAGCGCAAGGTTGGCTCTCGGCGTCTACTCCTACGGAGTGGAAGTCGCGAACTCGGGCGTATCTCTTGTTGTCCGGCATTGGTGCTTTGGGTCTCATCGGGGCCTATTCTTTGGGGAAGGTGCGTACTGGACTTCAGGCGAGTCATCCCCTCCGGCGTTGGCTGCTGACGTTGTTCCTTGACACCTTTTTACTTGTTTTAGGGGGACAAGGAGATGTCCTGCAGGGGCATATCTTGTGTTTTCCTCTTNCTCGGGCGTATGTCTCGTTGTCCGGCGTTGGCCGCTGACGTTGTTCCCCGACACCTTCTTTACTTGTTTTTAGGGGGACAAGGAGATGTCCTACAAGGGCATATCTCGTGTTTTCATTCTTGTACACGAAGCTCCCTTTTGTGGATTTGCGATTACCTTAGATCCGGGCTGGTTCTTTTAGGACCTGAGCATTGGATAATCTCAAGCCTAATCTTCGAGGTTCACCTTAACTTGTCCTGCGAGAATAACCCGGTTCAGATAAATGTGATCGAGAGATCTGAGTCTGGAATTTCGAAGGTCAAGGCCGGGGTAACTGATGCGGAAGCTGTATCAAGCCGACCCAAGGCTAGTCGAGAGATGGAGACGTTTATATGTGGGAAGTTGCTGCCATTCAGTCCGAGTTGATTCGAGCCCTCGATCGCGAAGAGAGGGTCGAAGAACATGTTTGTTGTTTGAACCTGGAGGGAGGCGTTCGAGGAAGCTGGAGCGAAGGCCTTGTCTTTTCAGAGAAGTTGGCCTGAGCCAAGGAGGATGAAGGCGAGGTTTGGCCACTCTTTGTGGATGCTGCAGGGGCGCTCTTTTGACAAAAAATAGAGGTTCAGTTGTTTCGTAACTTTGTTTCTGGCGCGCGGGGCGTGCCTGTAGGCGGAGAATGTTTTTGCATGTAATATAAGAAAAAACTTTAAGGTTTTTGTTCCTTTTGTACCTTTTTCTTGTCGCTGCTCTCGATCGCACAGATTGGTTTTGGAGGTAGTCTCCGAGTTACATCATGGCCCGAGCTTGGGTAGGTCCTCCGGCTCCCATCTGCCTTTATGGGCGGAAGGCGGTACTCCTCCGTGCTTCTAGGCCGGAGCGATTTCATGGGTGCGTGTTCCGGGGATTTGCCTTTTCTGCCGATGGCGTATTGATAGCGCCGCTTGGGTCGTCTCTTCAGGCATATCCATTGTTTAATTATTCTCGGGTTCCACCTTCGGGTGTCTCGAGACACATCAGGCGAAGCGGGCAAGCTAAAATATCCTTCGACTAGATGGCTCAATGTTCAAAGGGTAACTATTTCGTGGCTTTTTTGTCGAGGAGTATCCCGATCAGGTCGGCGCGGGGGGCTCCTTTTCCCGGTGGAATTTGTCCGAGCCAGGAGGACAATCGGGGAGCTTGGTTGTCGTTTGTCGAGGCCACAGAAGGCGTATTTTGACAAGTTGTTTTCTTTTCGGTGCGGGGCGTAAATTTGACCGTTCTATAGTCGCGAGGTCCCTGCAGAGGGAAAGGGCACCCTGCGTGCTTGATATATATATATATATATATACAAAAAAGTGAGGTTTTTCGTTTCTTTGGTACCTTTTTGATTTGGGCGGAGAGAAAGATAGCGGCTTATATTACTTTTTCGGGCCGAGTTGGAGAGGGCCCTTGACTGCGTATGCAGTAGCGGGGAATATGCAGATAGGGGGATTCCCGTGGCGACTCGGGCCAGCGGCTTGGATCCTTTTGAGGAGTTTGGATGCGTCAAGGGAGCGGAGTTTGATGCCGAGTTCCTGATATCTTCAGGTTCAGTCTCTGAGTCGTGTCATGATTCGAGCTGGGATTAGCCTTCGACCCTTTCGGAGGTTCTGGTTGGCGATAGTGCCCTTTGCTTCCCACCCTTGGGCGTTTGATGATCTTCTGGGTCCAGTCTCCGAGTCGCGTTGCGATTCGAGCTGTAATTGACCCTTGAATTTTATTTGTGATTTCGACCAGTGGTGGTAGCCTTTCTGTTGCTTGGTCATTGAGATCTTTCGGTATGAGGTCCGAAGTTTTTGCTTGGCCGGCGATAATGGCGCTTATGCTGTTTGGTCGTAGAGACTTTTCGATATAGGGCTCGGAGGCTTGCTTAGCCGGCGACAATGGCACTTACACTGTTTGGTCGCAGAGACCTTTTGATATGAGGCCCGGAGACTTTGCTTTGATTAACTATTTTGGATATGGTCTCCGAATCGGGTTACAATTCAAGCTCTCTTTAATCCTCAAGCTGTCAATTTTCAATTTGATGGTCGTAGAGACCTTTCAGTGTGAGGCCCGGAGGCTTTCCTTAGCCGGCGACAATGGCACTTACGTTGTTTGATGTGAGGCCCGGAGGCTTTTTGTAGGCTTTGTTTCCTCTCGTTAAGGTCTTATTGATTATTTTGCCTGACCCGTCGTCGGTTCTAAAAGAACCTCGATTTCAAGTCGTAATCGGCGATGTTTTGAGCACCTCGAAAGGTTCATAGCCCATAGGTCGAGTAAATCGACGCTTTTTTGATTTTGGAGCCGACATGGTCGGGACTCATTTTTTGCCTGTTGAGGAAAGCCTGTGTTTTAACCGGTTCTTTCCGAAGTAGATTCGGAGGATTTTTTAGTAACAGTCAGGCGTCCCCGAGTCGCGTTTTTTGGATTGTAGCAGCCGTTCCGACCGTAGTCGTGTGCATTTGGACGGGGCCATTTTTTATCCCGAGAAGCAGTTTTAGGCGTCCACACCGGGGGTATGCCCTTTAGGGATTCTTACAATGCGACGTGCAGCCTAAACTGCGGGATTTTTCATGCCTGTTGAGGTCTTACAGTTTGCCATGCCTGTTGAGGTCTTCCAGTTTGCCATGCCTGTTGAGGTCTTACAGTTTATCATGCCTATTGAGGTCTTACAGTTTATGCAGAATAGATCTGGTTTTGCCGAGGCTACCCATTAGGGTCTTACAATTTTGGATTTTCCAGCGCGTGGGGATTGGCGACAGCCTCCGAGTCATCGAGTTTGCTTGAAGACAGCTTCTCGTAAGTTCAGAGCTGTTTTCGGGGGCTTGGTGAGACCGGAGTTCCGACCCTGGGGTCGTACAAGCTATCAAAATTGCTTATTTTGAGTCTCCAAGCGTGTGGACTTGTTTAATGGAGAAGTATTATGTTTTGAGACAATCTTTCTTGAAACATGAAGACTTTATATCGATTAAAGTATATACTTCGACTTTCTTGTGCTAGAACTTTAGCTCGGAAACACAAAAGTACTGTACGCACAAACGCCAAGAAACTACCTTTTATTATTTTGGAGCAGATGTAGGATGTGATAAAAATACCAAAATATATTCTTTATTGCTTGGCGTAGATATAGAACGCAAGCACATATAGTTTTGTTGCCATGAGCTCGACCCTCATGGGCTCGGCTCCTTAAAATTGCTTGGCCTGGTATGTTGCCTTTTTCAGAAAGGCCCTTTCAGCGGGAATTCGTTCCGGGGTGAGAGTCTGTTTTCGTGGAAGAGAGGGCGATGCTCGATCATGGGCTCCCGCGGGTATTTGACGATTGCAGGCCCTAACAGTAATATCGTTTGAGCATCGACACATTCCAGTTGCTCGGGAGCCGCTCGCCTTCCATGGTGCCAAGCTTATATGAGCCTTTGCCAATGATTCCGAGGACGCGATATGGTCCTTCCCAATTCTGGCCTAGTTTTCCTTCATTGGGATTCAGGGTGTTGAGAGTAACCTTCCGCAGGACCAAGTCTCCGATGCTGAAATATCTCAGGTTCGTTCTCCGATTGTAATCTCTTTTGATTTTCTGCTTCTGGGCGGCCATCCGAATCAGCGAGGCCTCCCGCCTTTCATCGAGTAGCTCGAGGGCTGTTGTCATGGCCTCGTGGTTTGTCTCCTCACCGGCGTGCCGGACTCTAGCGCTTGGCTCACCGACCTCTACGGGTATTAATGCTTCAGCGCCGTATACTAGAGAAAAAGGAGTTTCGCCTGTACTTGATTTTGAAGTCGTCCGATATGCCCATAATATCTCGGGTAGAGTCTCTCGCCACTTTCCCTTGGAGCTCTCTAATTTCTTCTTAAGTTTAGGATGATAGTTTTATTTTTGGATTTGTCCTGGCCGTTTGCGCACGGATGATACGGTGTTGAAAGGATCCTTTTGATTTTGTTGTGCTCCAGGAACTGAGTTACCTTGCTCCCAATGAATTGTCTCCTGTTGTCGCACGTTATTTCGGACGAGATCCCGAATCGGCATATGACGTGTTCCCATATGAAGTTGATGACTTCCTTCTCTCTTATTTTTTCGAAGGCCTGCGCTTCAACCCATTTTGAAAAGTAGTCAGTCATAAACAGAATGAATCTAGCTTTACCTGGTGCCATTGGCAAAGGGCCAACGATATCCATTCCCCATTTCATGAATGGCCATGGTGATAGGACGGAATGTAATTGTTCCTCGGGTTGGTGGATCATGGGGGCGAATCTTTGACACTTGTCGCATTTCCGGACGAACTCCTTGGCATCCCTTTCCATGCTATCCCAATAGTAACCTGCTCGGATTACCTTTCTGACTAAGGAGTCTGCCCCGGAGTGGTTTCCGCAGGTGCCCTCGTGGATCTCTCGGAGCACGTAGTCCGTGTCTCCCGGTCCAAGACACACTGCTAGGGGGCCGTCGAAGGTTCTTCTGTACAGGGCCCCGCTTTCGTCGAGCGAGAACCGGGCCGCTCTGGTTCGTAGGGCTCTTGACTCTTTCGGGTCGGCGGGCAGCTTCCCGTCCTTCAGATAGGTGATGTATTTATTCCTCCAATCCCATGTCAGGCTGGTGGAGTTGATTTCCGCATGACCCTCCTCGACTGCGGACTTGATTAGCTGGACCACGGCCCCGGGGAGCAGGTCTTCCTCCTCGGCGGACGATCCTAGGTTTGCTAGGGCGTCAGCCTCGCTGTTCTGTTCTCGGGGCACATGGACTAAGGTCCATTCCTTGAAGCGGCGCAAGGTGACTTGGATTTTATCCAGATACCTCTGCATTCTGTCTTCCCGAGCTTCATAGCTTCCGTTTACTTGACTTACTACGAGGAGCGAATCGCATTTTGCCTCGATGGACTCGGCCCCCAGGCCTTTGGCCAACTCTAGACCTGCAATCATAGCCTCATACTCGGCTTCGTTGTTAGTTAGCTTCGCAGTTTTTATGGATTGTCGGATTACGCCACCGATGGGCGGCTTCAGGACTATGCCGAGTCCTGATCCTCTGACGTTTGTGGCACCGTCCGTGAACAGGGTCCACACCCCGGAAGATGTGCCTGACTTCAGTAAAAGTTCCTTCTCCACCTCGGGGACGAGGGATGGCGAAAAATCGGCCACGAAATCCGCTAGGATCTGGGATTTGATGGCCGTTCGAGGTTGATATTCGATATCATAACCTCCGAGCTCGATGGCCCATTTGGCCAGTCGACCCGACAGCTCAGGCTTGTGCAGTATGCTCCGGAGGGGATAGGTTGATAGGACGCAGATGCGGTGGCACTGAAAGTAAGGCTTTAGGTTGCGCAAAGCGCTTATTAGTGCGAGTTCCAATTTTTCTAGATGGGGACATCGGGTTTCCGTGTCCCCCAAGGTTTGACTTACATAATATACAGGAAATTGCGTACCTTGATCTTCCCGGACTAATACACCGCTCACCGCTATTTCGGATACAGCCATGTACAGGTACAACATTTCATCTTCTTTGGGCGTGTGTAGCAAGGGTGGACTTGACAGGTACCGTTTCAGCTCTTCCAGGGCGTCTTGGCATTCCGGAGTCCATTCGAACGTTTAGGCTCTTCCTTTTCGTAGTAGGGCGAAGAAAGTGATCGGCTTTTGTCAGACGACCTTGATATGAATCTACCCAGGGCTGCGATCCGCCCAGTCAGTCGTTGAACGACTTTTACGTTATTTACCACTGTGATTTCTTCGATGGCCTTTATTTTGTCGGGGTTGATCTCGATCCCCCTGTTTGAGACCATGAAGCCCAGAAATTTGCCCGAGCCTACTCCGAAGGCGCATTTTTCGGGGTTGAGCTTCATGTTGTAGCTTCTGAGGATGTCAAAAGTTTCCTGCAAATGGGTCAGGAGATCCTCTGCGCACAGGGATTTTACTAACATATCGTCAATGTATACTTCCATCGATTTTCCTATTTGGTGTTCGAACATCTTATTAACTAGGCGTTGGTACGTTACTCCTGCATTTTTTAGTCCGAAGGGCATCACATTATAGCAATATGTGCCATACTTCGTGATGAATGAAGTCTTTTCCCTGTCCTCGGGGTTCATCTGAATCTGATTATACCCCGAGTAAGCATCGAGGAAGGTGAGGGTCTCGTGACCTGTTGTGGCATCGATCAAACGATCAATGTTGGGCAGCGGGAAAGAATCTTTGGGGCATGCTTTGTTTAAATCCTTATAATCTACGCACATTCTTAGCTTATTCCCTTTCTTTGGCACTATTACTATGTTAGCGAGCCATTCGGGATACTTTACCCCCCCTGATGGACCCGATTCTTAAGAGTTTCGTTACCTCTTCTTTGATGAAGGCGTGTTTTACCTCGGACTGCGGCCTCCCTTTCTGCTTCACGGGTTTGAATTTGGGGTCAACGCTCAGCCGGTGGGAGGCTAATTCTGGCGGGATACCTGTCATATCAAGGTGGGACCAGGCAAAACAGTCGATATTGTTACTAAGGAATCGAATAAACCCTGTCCTCAGTTCGGGGGTCAACCCCGTGCCCAGGTATACCTTGCGGTCCGGGAGGTTATCGATAAGAATGGTCTGCTCCAATTTTCGACCGTTGATTTGGTCGTATACGATTCTTCGGGGGCGACGAAGGTTCGGGGGGCGAAGAAATCTTCCTCGTTATCTCTGATGGTTTGCATGCTTTTTTCCTCGTGTGAAGCCGAGTGTGCGGGGGTTAACGGCTCACGGTGAATCGCGAACATTTCTCTTGTCGTCCGTTGTTCTCCATGTATTGTTGTAATGCCATTTCTTGTGGGGAATCTCACCACCTGGTGTAAGGTAGAGGGCACTGCCCTCATATCGTGTATCCAAGGTCTACCAAGCAAAGCGTTGTACCTCATGTCGCCGTCGATGACCTAAAATCGGGTGCTCTGGGTCGTGCCGGATGTGTTGATTGGGAGGGTGATTTCTCCTTTCATTTCTTCCCCGATCATGTTGAAACCGCGGAGGATTCGAGGAACGGTGTTAATCTGGCTGAGTAATCCTAGCTGTTCTATCACTCCGGACCTGATTATGTTGGTTGAGCTGCCCGGATCTATGAGCACGCGCTTTATCCTTGTGTTGTTTAAGAGAAACGAGATCACCAGTGCGTCATTGTGTTGCGGTTCTCCCATGGCCTCGAGGTCCTCCTAGGTGAATATGAGGGTTTCTTCGGGTAAAAGCTGTCGGGTCGATCCATCTGTAGCGGATGTTTTTGTCCGCTTGGATACGGGGCACTGGGGATCATCACCCCCCCCCCCCCGATAATCATGTGGATATCATATTGGGGGGTTCCTTTTTGCGCTCAAACTAAGCCCGGGGGTGCATCGGACTCCAGGTTGCTCGGTTCCGCTTTCCTATTGCTCTCGAGATCTCTGCTTCTCATTTCGCCGATCGAGCAGAATGTCTGGTCCAGAAAGCAGAGATTTTGGGCAAGAAAAAGTGTAAGAGATATCGTGTGTTTTAGTGACGAAACTAGCAAGAGAATAATCACTATATTTCTAGCCCCACGGTGGGCGCCAAACTGTTTACCGTGAAAATAGTAAAAACAATTAAATTTGTAAATGGGATTCTAAAAATACGTGATCTATTCCCGAGCTAGTTTGAAAGGGTGATTAATACTAAATATGGAGTAAAACAGTAAAGACTGAGCTAGCCAAAAACGATAATCGAACCAGTAAGGGGCGTTCCCGAGCTTAGGACAAGCCAATAGATACCTTGGGGCTAGACCTCGAGCCTACCTCGGGCCTATCGAGAGTAATCTTATCGAGGGTAGTTGGGAAGGGAATAACAGATAAATATACAAGCAAGTAAGGCTTTATATGATCAAGTTTGAGCGAAATGTTTGAATAACAGATTAAGAAACAATAAAATGTTGAAGACAATCTCAAGATATAATAGACAAATCGAGAGAATAGCTATCGGTGAATATGACTTAAAACCAGAGAGGAATTTAGAGAAAGGGAGAGAGAATATTATTGCTTTCTTTGTAAAGCCAACCAGATATCTTACAAGGTGTTGGTGACCCCTCTTTTATAGAAAGAAAGGGGGCGTCCAAACTTAATATAATAAACAAATACAATAAAGGAACGAGATGTGACAGCCTGCATTTCTTTGTGAGAGAATTGGCGTCGAGCCGTTTGGAGAAGTCTCGCGGGCCCTAGTCACATCCCTCGGGGAATATCTTCGCCCATCAGGGTCTTAATCGATGTTCGATCTGGGCAAGGCATCGGCTAGGTCTTGAGGGGGAACCGAACCGAGATCCCGTGCCTTCGGGATTTGCTCTTCGAAGCACTATGTCGAGGACAATTGGTCTCCCGATTTCCCCGCATACACACATGTTGGAATTTCAATTTAGAGAAAGAACCCAAATGTCCTTCCTTAGCCAATCTATTCTTCTAATCCTGCCCTATGTGACCTAATCTTGCATGCCATGTAATAACATCAACATCATTGTTACTAGAATAACATGCTATAATACAACGGTCAACATAATAATACGTAGAAGGATTCCAATCTACACAATAAAACCATCATAACACTGTCTAAAACCATAAACAACATTGTCTAGAGTGATTCTAAGACCATTACGACTAAAGTTCAAATTGAAATCTAAATCTAGAAGAACAGACACGGACACTAAGTTTCATCAATCTCTTCAAAGATTGGCCACCACACATGTCCATTCTGCAAGTGCCTACCCCTTTGACTTTAAGATTTGCATTATTTTTTATATATGCATGCCTTGATCCAGGTGGAACTCGACGAAACTCTATAAACGCTTCTCTATCACGGCTCACATGGTCGGTGGCCCTTGGGTCTAAAATCCACACAGGATAATATTCAGTTAGTAAAACGCTGCTAGAAACATATATAGCCCTTAGATATGCATTTTGAAATGCTACCTTTATCGGCTCATGCACTCACGGGCAAAATGTCCTAGAACTTGACAATTGTAGCACTTCATCTTACTCTTGTCTTTCTTCTTGTAGAACCGTTTTCCTTACTTGGAATTTAGCTTGTTTCTTTTCTTGGAGGATCCTTCTCCGGTCTCCTTACCCTTTCCATCATTTTTCCAGTTTCTCTTGCGCTTGAAGCTTGATCTCTTTGTACCACTTGATTCTGCCACAAAGGCATTAGGTACAATTTTAGCAGCACCAAGTCGCTCGTCTTCAAGCTCCAAATGACGGACAACATCAGCAAAAGTTTTGATGCTATTATTGTGGGTCAAGTTAACCTTCAGTTGTTCCAATTATTGGGAAGAGACCGAATCACTACCTGAACCTGCTGCTCATCGGAGAGAACATGGCCAGCACTTTGGAGTTGAGCAATCATATTTGACATCACCCTTAGATGTTGCTTGACACTATGATCATGACATTTTTTGTATGTGTCAAACTTGATTGTCAGTTGTCAAAGGCAAGTCACAGTTGTACCCCCATATGCCTCTCTTAAATGTGCCCATATGGCTTGAACAATAGGATATTGCTCACATTCGTGGATGAGATCATTTGCAACTGGACTTACATAATTCCAAGTGTAGTGGAATCTTTGTTTTTCCAAATATTGTAAGTTTCCAGATCCCTCCTGTATTGGGCAATGTTACCCTCCTCTAAGTGACTCATAACATGGTTAATACTTTCAAGAGCATCTTGCTCTTCGAGTACAAACCACATTTTACGACTCCAGATGTCGTAATTTTCACCATTCAGTCTGTCACGCTTGTTCAAGTCAACAATGATACTTTTCGATGCCATGTGTGTTATGAGAGACAATATTACAAGTTAAACTCATCAGTTATATATTTGCAGTCAATTTATGCATGTCATTACACACTCAAGCAAATTAATTTAATATTAATTCTACATTTGGTATATAATCGAAAGGTCACTACATTTCCATTCATCATCTATAACTAAATATTTTAATTAATATTAAAATCACTTTTTAGTGTGTACTTTATTTAAAGTCTCAATCCATTATAATATAAAATAACAAATAATATATGTTACTGGTGAGACAAACAACATAATTTAAAATTTCATTAAAATAAAATATATAATAATAATTTACATGTTTGTTAGGACATTCATGTACCAATCGAACACTAACTCTTGCATATGTACGCTAAAAGGTGCACTAGACCAAATATCATGATAAATCTCAGTTAAAATTTTACCCTAAGGCTCTCGAAGAGAGACCGCTAAAATTAGTTAATGCTTCCCAATCAGTAATTTCTACATAATTAGCCAATTCGGCTCTTTTTAACTGAAAAAGGTGTACATGTCCACGAATGGAAGCATCAGGGCCCATTTTAAATTCCTTAAACTCCCTAAATTTCTTTTCTCCTTCCCTTCGTTCAGCCCTTCGATCCCTTGACTCATTTTGCCTCGCCCTTGGGACATTCCTGATGACTTCAGGCTCCGAGTCTAAATCATTATATAAATAAGTCATGCGACGACGTATCCTTCTATGTTGTCCCCTTTATTGACTTCGAGAACTCCCATTTGGAGTAATTCGAACTTGTCTCTGTTCAGCCATATTTAAAATAGGACCAAGAAAATAATAAGAATGGCTACAACCATTCAATATTACAACAAATATCATAATTACTTGTAGAAGGATATCAATTGAGGGATTAAGAGTAAACTTATTTTTCATACTAAAAAGGTAGTAAAATTATTGATCTTCAAAGATTAAAAGTTTCTGTTCTTCATAGTTTTGTATTTTGCAATGACATACTTGATTTCACATCTCAAGAAACAATAATCACATTCATATGTAGAAACACTGCAATATTTATGGAACCCATTCTTCTATTTTTATGAATTCATATAAAAGTTAAAAAAAATATTAATTAATTTAGATATTTTTCATCAAATTCAATCAACTACAGAAGTTAGATGACCGTTGCAGTGAACAAAATGTGACGATAGGTCATTAGAAATAATCAGAAGCCACAATCTTTACTTATGTCACTAATGCCTTCGAGAAGATTTGTGTAACAAAAAATATTAGCATTATGACAAATTGGTGACACCACACTGACACCCAGTAGCAATAGCCATTATTTTTATATAAGAGAATTCTATGGCTTCAGGAGAATACTCAACACAAAGAAGAGAATTCAATGGCTTCATATCCTTTTTTTTCTTAAATCTTTATAATAGTCTTTAAGTCCACATAAAACTCTTAAAAGTATGTCTTTGTTTAAGACTTAAACTCTAAGCAACAGAATTTTTTATTCTATTTCTAAGGCTACATAGAGCCACACCAACATTGTTCGGTTAAGCCAAAACTATTCGAGAAACATCAGCAATCATTGATGGACTCGAACAAATCCACACACGGATTAAACCAAACAACACTACCTTAATAAATTAACAAGATTCTCACATACGTCATAAATAACGGACACAAGAGTCCGATCGCGATTCTCTTAATAACATCGAATACGGTTAATATTGTCAAGTAAATCTGATCACCTATTACTGTAACATTTATTCAACGCAGATTTTCATCTAATCTTTTCAGTCACAGACTAGGAATCAAATAAATCTTATGCTCTGATACCAATGATGATCTAATAGTAACAGGGACATCGAATTTGTGTACATGTTAACAGTAGTGGAAGATTGTTGAAATTTGTGTGATCGAAATTGCTCCATACCGATTCTATTTCACTTTGGAAATAGAATTTTTGATTCCACAAACTAAGTGTCCTTAGTGTATTTCTTGTGAGAAGAAAAGGAGATGAGTTCTCTGTATTTTTCTTCTTCTTCTTCTTGTATCTTTGAAGAGTACGTATTCTTCCCTTTTATTCAAAGTTAAAGGAAGAAAGTAGTTCTGAAGAAAACTGTTCCAACCCAAAAAAATAATCGTGTAAATATGCTCCCACAAATTCAACGTGTAGAGTAACTTCTCATAAGAGGTTATTTAATCTCATCTATTCATAAATAGGTCGGGTCAGCCCACATGGAGCGACCCGCGATCCAAATTGAAAATAAATCCGACAATATGCCATAACTCACAACATCTAATTCTAAATCTAAAAGAGCATGTATATTCAACACATTAGATATCGAGTAAGTCGTAAAACGAAAACTTACTTGTTCTTCGTGGACTAGTGAAAACGAAAATTTGAAACAAATCGTGGCTAGAATGACTCGTGATCAGGGGCGGACCCACATGTTGTCAAAAGGGTTCAGTTGAACCCGCTTCGTTGAAAAATTATACTGTGTATATTGCTAAATATATTTAAAACAGAAGAATTACTAGTATAAAAATTAGTTTGAATCCACTTGACACAAGCATCTCCCAGTGGAGGTGGTCGAGCGGGTTCAAACTCACCAAGGGGTGCTGGGTTTGAATCCATATGGGTCATCTGCCAATTAGTTTTTTAATCCGTACTTGTGTTAGGATTTTGCCCTGAATATCTAATCTATTAGAACTCTCTTTCTTCAAGGAATGAAAAAGACTTACTAAAAGGATTAAATCTCCTTAATAAGTCTTATTCATTTTCTTGGAAAGACAGGAAGTTTGCACATCTATAAATTAAGGATCTCTGCTTCTCACAAGTACAAAAAAAAATATTCACAATGTAGTCATTAAAGAGTTTTGTTTAGGGGGAATTTTTCTCTCGATAGTTTTTTCTCTTTTATATTAGTTTTATCATATGCAGATCAATTGAACCAACCATTATATAAACTATATGCTTAGTCTAGTATATTTTGCTTTTGTCGTCTGATTTATCGTCCACCAAGCTTTGTATTGTTAGTTTCCGCATGCACCATGTTATTTCGATCCCAACAAGTGGTATCAGAGCCGATGGTTCGGAAGTCAACGTGTTGAGTGAGATTGAAGAAGATTCAATGCGTGTTTAGATACAAGACGATAATGGAAATTTAATTCAACATGCTACATGTGAAGATAAATTACAATCACAATTGTATTCAAACGCCTGCTGCGCATCTTTATTGGAATAAACTCTTTCTAACCCATATTTTGTGGCCGCTTTTAACCAATGCCAGTTTTAAGTCATGCCTACTTGTAATGCATGAGTTCTAGTGCCAGTTTTAACTCACGCTTCTTTTTAATGCATGAGCTTCTTTTACCCCCATGTTATTCTTAAACACGTGGGCTCCTTTTAACCCATACTTGGTTTTCTTTTAACCAATACCAAGTTTTTAACCTATACCGATTTTAATCATGGCAAGCAGCAGTGATGAAAGATTATGTGCAAGAAGGAGAAATCAACTTTGGTCAAGAAAATTCAGGCCAAGGGGAGATTGTTAGGATTTTGCCCTGAATTTCTAATCTATTAGGACTCTCTTTCTTGAAGGAATGAAAAAAGACTCCTAAAAGGATTAAATCTCCTTAATATTTCTTATCCTTTTCTTGGAAGACAAGTTTTGCACATCTATAAATTAAGGATCTCTGCTTCTCACAAGTACAAAAAAAAATATTCACAATGTAGTCATTAAAGAGTTTTGTTTAGGGGGAGATTTTTCTCTCGATAGTTTTTCTCTTTTATATTAGTTTTATCATATGTAGACCAATTGACCAAACGATTATAAACTATTATGCTTAGTTTAGTATATTTTTCTTTTGTCGTCTGATTTATCGTCCACCAAATTTTGTATTGTTAGTTTCCGCATGCACCATGTTATTTCGATCCCAACAACTTGGAATATAGAGTGCGTGCAACCGAAGGTCAAAGACAATTTCAAGTTAAACATCTTATTTTTCAAACTTATGACTCCCACGTCTTCTCCTTTGTCATTTTACTATTTCACTTTCCTTTTTTTATTCACTTTACTCTGCGAATAACAACTACAACAAGGAAAACTCTAGATTTATTTAAATATCTTAGAGTTAATAAATGTTAAATTTAAATTTTGAAGTAAAATTTTTAAATAAAATAGATAAATTTCTTAAAATAGAGATAGAAAATTTTTTAAAACCTTCTTAAAAATATTTCTACTTTGTTAAAATTATAAAGTGCCAACTTTAAAATGACTGCATTTTGAGTTGTATTAAGAACAAAAAATGATAATAAAATGATCAAACCCCACTTGTCATACCTGACACCACTTATACGATTAGGTATGCTCGTCTTTAGATGAACCCGCTTGCACAAAATTCTAGGTCCACCACTGCTCGTAATTGTCAAGGTTCGCAGTCTAAACCCGAAGTGGGATTGAGGGAGAAGAAGTGCAGAAAATCTATTTTATTGTATAGTTTAAGTGTACTTATATAAAGAATATTAGTATTAAATAATAACCTAATGTGTCGGGAATATTAGGGTTAAATAATAACATAATGAGTGTCACCACTAGGTGACCCAAATTTCCTACGGAATCAATTGTGATACTAGACACTCCTCAATACTACCTCCGCCTCAGCCTTACAAATTCATACTTCTTCACATTATTAACTACTTAACGAGTAAAGGTGCTAATTGCGCAGTGCACTCAGTCTCAGACATGCAGAATTTAGATGGGACAAACCTTGGCAATCGAAGTGGTAAAAAACCCTATCCGAAGAAATGTATTATTATTGACAGCAGGAGGATGACATGACTGGTGAGATTTGGTTGATAACAGAAAATAGTACTTAGTAGTATCATGACCTTGGGAATATCAACTTTGCAAAAGGAGGTGGGTAAATCTCAAGGAGCAATGCAGCAGCTAACACAGTGCTGGTCTTTAGCAGAAGGATGGTGTTGGCTCTTGCTTCAACGTACTTATTTTAAAAATAGTAAGTTTATTTAGTAAGCTTTCCTTTTTTTCATTCATTTCAAACGAGATTCGAGGCGTGAATTCTTTATCCTGTGTGCCAGGTACTGTTTTCGACTTCTTATTGGCTTTTAGAAACCTAAAAGCAAAAGTGCAAAGAACATAGGATTTGTGAGAATGCCCTACCAACTCAAAGATGATCCATTAATAAATAAACTTGACTCTCTGAGATTAAAACATAGTATCACAAACTCTTTCTGGAAATATTTATTATATCCCGCACCGTCCTGTAAACCTATAAAGCACTTTAGCTCGGTTTAGACAAATACTATTATTAATCAACTTCACTTTGCTTTCAATTGAGCAGATTATCAATGGGATAATTACAGGCAAATGATGAACCTCTTGACCAACACAGTAAGGTAGTCCGCACATTCCGTCACCACCACAACGCATTTTGTATCCTGATACTGGTTTATTAGTTGAGGCTAAGTGGCAATGTAAAGAAAGTTCTCTATAATCAATTACTACTAAGTATTTGGTTTGCAGCTTCCAATCTATGATTGGGGCTTCAATTTTTCACGACGCCAAGCGTCAAGATGGCTTTTTGGTATCGCCTATCATTTACATCTCCTTCTGGAGAGGGAGGGGAAGGGGCTTCTCCGTTACTTTTAAAAAGAAAAAACAACCAAGAAATCCCCAGGAGTTAACTGGTCTAACCTCAGTTGACCCACAGGTTCTAAGGCTTGGGGTATATTAACCCGCCCCTCTACCATGCTCCCACTTGAATACTAGTCTTTCTGTCAGTGGTAGAGATCAAACTCATGATGCGTCTTTACCACTGACAAAGCTCTTTGACAACAACAACAACAATCCAGTGAAATCCTACTAATGGGGTCTGGGGAGGGTACTGTGTACGCAGACCTTACCCCTACCCTGAAGGGGTAGAGAGGCTGTTTCCGAGAGATCCTCGGCTCAATAGAACAAAAGGACAAAAGCAGAGAATATTAGTATCACCACAGAAATAATAAGAAAAAATATGAACATGAAATCCAGAAGAAAGATGCAAAGTAAAGCATACGTCATTCATTGAAATAGTAAGACACAACAATGGCACTAGCTATCTTAGGTAAAAACCCTACCAGACTAGTCTCGCAAAGGTATAAGGCAAGACTCAACTACCTCCTAACCTACAACCTTAATACTCGACCTCCACAACTTCCTATCAAGTGATGGGGTTACAAAGCTCTTTGAGTGCCACTATATTTAATTAAAACCGTTCAAGACTGAAATGGCATAAAACTATGCAACGGCATCAACCTTTCAGATGTTTAAGTTTTTGAGAGAAAGCTATAATATCAAGCTCGTGCTTTCTTTGATAACAAAGCACCATAAGAAATCTTTATTACAATGGGGCAAACAGTAAACTAGGGGCAGGCAGCTGAAACTCAATACATACAAGATTGATACCTAACCAAAAAAAATAAGAGGAATGGCCATAACATTATTGAACGTCACACTCTCTACACTGCCAATACAAGGGAATCGTTGCTTGACGAATAAACAAAAATTACAGGGTTATGCATAGCAATAAAGATACAAGCCCATTACTGCAATCAGAGCACCTCAGAATATGAATTTATCTTGCAGAAGATCTAATGATTACGAATCTGTAGGGGCTTCAAACCTTGTAGGAGTATCGATTCCCATCATGCAGCAAAGGCCGGATATCAAAATTATAAGCAAAACAATTGCCTGGAACATAACGAGAAGCAGTAATGTGAGCAAAACCCAATCAAAAGCAATAAACACCAAAAGCAGCGGCAAGGAAGAGAAAAAAAGAACATGATCTTGACATCATCGCAACAAGAAAAAAGCACTAGAAGAGCTTTGGACTGTGGCCAAAGGTGTATCAACTTACCACAAATATGCCTTCCAAAAATGAGGATTTAATTTGGCAAACTCCATCACAGCCATTAAGTGATTTATTTCCATGAGTACCTTCAGCTAGAAATCTTTCTACCTCCCAATGAGAGGGGAACTGAATTGACCTAAATGGATCTGATACATACAGTGCAGTGTATTTTGCTCCCAGATTCTCCACGTAACTGAGTAGTTCAGATAAAACTTCTCCTGCAAGTTTATCGAGTTTAAGGACTGATACAACCAAGAAAGATATAAACCACATTTTTCAGAAATATCATACCTTCGGAGGTTTGTTCTTCAGCCCCTCCCAGAGTACGGTGACCTTGGTCGCAGAGAACAATCAAATTTGGCTGCCCTTTGGATTGTTTAGAAATCCTTGATAGCAGATAGTTCTGTGAACATAAGACAGATGAAAATATTATTACATCCATAAACAGGAAAACATAGTTCTGTGACCATAAGACAGATGAAAATATTATTACATCCATAAAACAAGAAAACAGAATATACATATATATAACAGAATACAAACAGACACACACACACACACACACACTGTAGTAGCTGTGGTGAACATAGCCACTGCAGAGAACTCCGAAAAATGTCACTTTTTTCTTTTTTGGGTGCCTCATTATCAATAGAACAGAGATTCATCCATTATTAACCTGAACTGAAAGGACATCGGTAAGCTTCTCGAAACTTTCACCCTCCACAGAGCATGCCTCCGAGAAAGCAATGTTGCTGGCCTCAAGACCATGCCAACATGTGTTTGTAAATTCTGAAATCAAAGAGCTTTCCACTGATTCTCTCTCCTCTGATGCATCAATGTAGGGGAAGGCCAAAGAAAAGTTGGACTTTGCAACAGAGACCTGTTCACGACAAAATTTTGACCAGAACTAAGTTAATCAAATTTAACTTGTTCAATAAACAAAAACCAAGCATAATATTTTTGAATCAGGGAAATAATTTCAGAAGTTGGGAGACTTCTAATTACCTTCAGCAAGTCCACAAGCTCGGAATTGGCATTTTTGGGTCTAGCAATATCCACAGATTGCAACTAAAAAACAAAAAAGACATTTAGACTCATAGGCAAGATAGAAACTTTCAGAAAGTAAAATAAAAACATGCAAAGGCCTTGCGTTAACAAGGTCCCATAAGGAAACTGCAGCGCAGCAGTACTTTTCATTAATACGAGCTTAAAGTTCATTTCACCGGCCCAACTAGAATACCCCTCCAATGCCTAAATGAATCAACTGGAATTGTATGTATCAACTCAAATACTCGGGGTTAGTTTCACAGCCACCAACCACAAAGGGTTTTACTCATTATTCAGGATACAAATATGTGCCAGACACCGTTTCCGCGACTTGATATTTGTGTGGAGCATAATAAATTCTGCAGGTAGGTATTTCAAATCTTGCCATCTTGTTTGCTCCAAACATATGAAATTAAGACCCAAATGGCTTAAATAAAGGTTTTTTGGTAATTTAATTACAGGGAAGTACCATAAAATATTGTTACTCTTCCCCCTAATACTAAGAGATTCCTACCTGTTTCCCAACAAAAACAAATGCAAGATCCAGATGCTGTCCAGCTTCTTTTCCTGAGCACTAAGGAAGATCATAGACCATTAGTTTCCTTCAGAGAATGAATCCAGAGGAAAATATTAGTAACACAAGAAATCTATAGAGCGTAGGAACACAAAGTACCAGCAAGTCCGACCAACCACCCTCAGCCATAACAGACTTGGCTAAATCCTTCAGTGAAAGGGTTCTGTAATTGACAGCTTCACTTGAGGCAACTCTGTAACAAAAGAAATATAAATTTGATCCCTTGCCAACAATCACCATAAATGTGTGGCAGATGCAGTTCAGATAAGTTTCTATTTGGTGTGGATCCCCTTTAAAAAACACATGTACCTTCCCACGTTAAACATGGAATACAAAAGAAGCGGCATAAATAGGATAGTAACCTGTTGTCACAAATCAATCATTAACTAGGCTGTAGGGCACACCAGTATATCACATATTGGTTTTTCAAAGACCTAAATGATGTTACTGGATGGTTCACATGGCTGTGGACTTCTGTTTCAACTATAACTCAGCAACGAACTCTGCTGAATTTCTAAGACTCCATGAAGTGGTATTGAGAGCATGTGGATTTTAGAGACCAGCTCTTGTAAGTCCTAAATGTAACTATTTTCTGTAGGTCCTTTACTCTTTAGTCTTCCATCTTTATCAAATGAAAAAAGATCCTAAACACGGCTATAGCTTACACAACCTAGCCAAAATTGTTTTGATAAGTAAACCCAGCCACAATTAGGAAGTCATTCTGGCCTAGAATTAAAGTTAATCGTCTTCTATTTAACTACTAACTACAAAATCTCCTTGAGTAAATAAAACATAGCACTTTTCTTGTATTCAGTTGTTACAGACACAAAATCACACAGGGAACTGATCTGCAGGTTTAGGAATGAGGTATCTAGCAAGAACCTTTTCTTTTTGTGTGTTATTTTTTTTTGGTCTCTTGGGAATGATTCTTAATCTTGAAGCTCACAAGTAGTTGCTTCTTGGTCATGTACGATCTTTTGGAATGAGGAGAGGGAGGAACTGCTGGGTCTGCTGGAAACAATAACAGCACGAAAGGAGCTACTAAAATTTATGAAGTTGAGGCTATAACATTAGAGCTTTGACAGGAGTAATTGAGGCATTAGAAAAACGATGGGATGACTTCACTAGTTAGTAATGATAGAGCTTTTAGAAGCTAGAATGGTAGCCAGAATTTGTGATTGTCACTAAGATTTGATATAAGATGCTTGAGGTTTAAATTTTGGAGATTTTTGTCCATATTAGAACCTTTAACTTTCTAGCAGCAATTGATTCTGAGACTTCTCTTACTCCTTAAGTCTTTGTCAAAGAAATACGAAGAGCATATTCAAGACTTACAAGAAATAATGTGTTGTGGCATCAGGTGTTTCCCAAACAGAACATCTAATGTAAGAATAAGCTAAAGAAATTGTGCCAGACTGAAGATTTGATGTCATTCAAATTTATTGACCTTCCTAAGTGAAGGCTTCCTATGAAGAAAATTGATCTAATTAATGGAGTCAAACACTCAAGGTATTCCTAAGGTTACATTCAATTAACATGAATCATCAGATGTGCAAGGAAATTATTAGGATATTCAGATTAGGATTACATGGGATCAAAGGAGTCACTTGGCGATAAGTTTCCGACAAGTAGATAAGCCATGGACACATGAAAAAAGAAAGAAGGCAGCAGAATATTATGAGAGAATAAAGCTTTAAGCCGCACCAAGGAAAAATATTAGTAGGACAGTTTTGTACAAAGGGACAGTTCAACAAGGGAAAACGTACATTTTCTATCTAATATTATCTTCAGACCAAGCACTTTACAAGCCCCATGCGGTCAAAGAGTCAGGGGACAAATAACCTAATTTAAAGCTACAGGCATATAAGCAAGCAGAAAATCTCCATGAGAGGGTCAAACAGAGTAGCTAAATGCTGGAGCAGTGAGGTATCACGAGCGCAGCTAGAATTTTCAAGTGTACATACATTAAATTTGCAGATCTTACTACTTGTTCGTGCCTAAGCAATAATTGACAATATTCATGCCTACAGGAAGCAATATTTTACAATCATCAAAGCCAAAACACAAAACACTCGTAAGAATCACCCCATAACAGCAACAATAAAGACGACTTCTAGATTTCTTTCCCTTTCTCAATGAAGTTTTGTTGGTTGACTTAATTTGAAAAAAAAATATGGAAAACACCTCTCAGGACTTTTGGCTTCCTCTTCAAGCTTCAAGGCAATTAAGAAACTATCATCACCAGTATGAATAGTAAAAAGAACGAGAAGAAGACCCCATGAAGACAGTAAAAGCTAATGTAATAATAATTTTCTATAAGATTAAAAAGAAAGATACATTTTGTTAGTAAGAATCCAGGAGAGTCTAGAAGGAGTTTGTTATTTACTTGGTAGCCATTGACATTAAGCTTTTCTTCCTTCTTTTTTTTTGGTTATGTAGTTGACATTTGAGTTATTTGTTTGCTTTATCACTCAGCCAGCAAGGAAACAATGAGTTCCCAAAAAAAATTGCTTACGACATTGTTCACAGATCATAGTCACTATACCTACGTCTGATGCAACTTCACAAACCTCGAAGAAACAAAAGAGAAATAGTTTATGGAGGTTTTTTTTTAACTAAGAATGCTTTCTAGACTAGTTCGCATAACAGGGAAAAAGGTAAAAGCATAAAAGTAACTGCCGTCCTAAAAACAAACGGGCAAAACTGTAAAATGGTAGAAGGGATTCAAAAATTGATTTAGGTCATAGGTTCAAATCCCAGGTGTGACAGTTTCGAATCCCCTTAGTATAAACTTTTGGCTTTGCCACTACTAACAACTGTATATTAAGATCCACTTTAATCAACTAAACTACTTGATTCAGGCACCGGTAAACCAATAATCTGCTTTGAATCCCAAATGATTAAACAAGCTGTAACAAAAAGGGACAATCACTAGAAATTCACAAGCTACAATAAGAACGGAAATTCATACCCATGTTGATGAGGTGACCAAAGAAACGAAGGAACTGTAGATGCAAAAGTATGCCCGATATTGACTTGAACTACAACCACTAAAGCAACCAACAATGCCACCGCAACAGTCTTCATCTCTCTCCTGAAAATCAAAATCACCTAAGTAAATCCTCACAAATCGCCAGACCTTAAATGAAAAGATTCAATATCAAAATACAATCAACTCTGTAAACTCAACAGATTCAGCAATTTAATGCATATATTTGACAAATCTAGATGTTTGACCCGCAGAAACACTGTGTGTAGAACAATAATTCATTATTTTTCTGCTTTTAAAATATCATCTGAATTAGAGACTAAGCAGTGCTCATACGCATTAAGGAATTAAAGGCAGATCGGAGAAGAGAGTGAATTTTTCTCTTACCTTCCTAGGGGTTACTGATGCTGTGATGCAGGTTGAATGGAAGACTCTTGAGCACGTTGGTGTTCAACGAAATAAATCTACGGCAATCAACGCCCTTACCTGCGAAATAATACAGATCTCCCCTTCAGTTTGTCAAATTACACTTCCGGATCCTTTGATTTGTGATATTATTCCCCTGGTCCTTTTCTTTTTCTTTTCTTTTTTTCTTTTTGAGAAATTTTAAAAACCTCCCTTAAAGTTTGTCTTTGTTACACTAGCACTTACTGATTTTTTTTAAGCAAAAACATTAGGCAGTGTGATTTATTGGCTAATTTTATTCATAATCAAAATAATGGTTTATACAAGTACTAAATAATAAGAATTAGCAAAAAATTAAAAATGCTATAATCATCTTACAATTTGTAACACATTCTTAGGTGATATTACAATATAAAAAGTCCTCTAAAATAGAGAACTAACCAGCAAATCAAGTTTCAACTTTGCTCCTTATTCTTTGTAGGTAATATAGCTTACTAGCGCATTCTACCATACATAAATTTATAAAAGCCTAATTCAAATAAAAGAGAGATTTACATAGATATAATAAAATAAACTCATATTCACAATAACTCATAATACTATTCCATTTTTAAAATATAGCAACAATATTTTAAAAAAATATATACAGCCTCAAATAAATCCCACAATATTAGGGATCTTAGAGATCTTCCTTTCTTCTCTTTCTTCATATCTTCTCTCCCCCAAATCCCTGGCAGTTGTTGGCCTTGTTCCGACCCTCGTTTGTTGTCGGCGAAGTACAATCATTGTATGCCGGAGTTCACTAGTGTCTTCCGAAGTTTGCCACCATGGACATTTTGTATGTCCTCAATCTCCTCGTGAAAGTTGTTTTCACGTTGATGGATTTATGGATCGATAAAAATAATGGTAAAATGAAGAATCTTGAAGAGGAAAACAACTGGTTTATGCAGTGGAACTACGGTAAAGGTGAGTGTTAAGAAGTTATATGGAGGAGTTTTGGAGGTAAAAAAAATATGCTTGTGAGATGTTTCTAGTGAGTAACTTGTAGTGGAGAGACAGCGAGAAGCTAAATATACATAGTATATCATTCTATGTCATATGTATGTCATTATATATATAGGATATACACTTGGCATATATATATATATATATATATATATATATATATATATATATATATATATATAACATATAGTGATATGCAATATATATTACTTTTACATCATTATACGACACTTATATGTCGTATTTATGTCACGTGTATGATATGTATATAATACTTATATATGTGACACACTTTGGACTTACATATGACATACACTCGATTTCATCAATTGCAAATTTCATACTCTTCGAGTTCTTCAAATTTGCAAATTTGATTTTGGTTTAAGTTGCTTTTAATGAAACTCCAATAACTCCAAATCTCATATTCAACTCCTCCAATATGTTTTCAAGAATTTTCACAACACCTGTTTGATTTACTTCAGAACTTTCCTTCAACCTTTTGACGATGGCAGATCTGACCCCTTCTCATAAAATTGAGATATATTTGTGAGATTTTAATTCGATGATGAGGGATCAACTCGTTATTTCAGTAGTAAATAATATCTGGGATATTATGAGTAATAAGATCCTCATTTAGTAGTGAATTATTTTTACATATGATTGGATTCTACGTGGATCTCCTATACATCCTTAATAGGGCTGATATTTATAGCTCTTGATAGGTCACACGAATTACGTACTTGTCTATATGAATTACTTGTTATTGTCATGATACTGATTTGACTCTAGTTCACCGTGTGAGAATGGGAGATATTGGATATTAAATTCGGATCACGCATCGCCCATGTGGACTAACCCGGCCTAATAAGAATGGATAAATTAGAGAAGTCACTAATGAAATTATCATACACATTATAAGTTCAATCCATACTTTGAGCATTTGTGGTGTGGGATTAAAATTCTAATAACTACTTCTCTTTAGACATTTAGTTTGTGAAGAACAATGTTATATTTTCAAGAGAAATAAGTATGCTTGTGGCACCTTTGTTGGTATAATTATAGAATCTGCTGCATTAACATGTACTCAAAATGTTGTATCCTGCTATGATTTTATCTAACAGTCTAGATGCTCAAGATTAAGAAGTATTAGTTTATCATATAAGCGTTGAACTTACCTAATAGTTCCCATTTTAGGAACATTTTCGTTACATCCAGCATTTTCATACGTCAAATACGTCGTAAACCAATTGACGTAAACTCGAAAATGAGATTAACCCTGAGATTATACAAATTAAGTTAATAATATTATCTTGGAGACTACAAAGGTTTAAGATCGTGATCAGCAAGTACCAAGAGAGTTAGAAGTTGAATGAGTCGAAGAAAATAAATTTCGCCGAAAGCCGGCAAGTTGGGAATGTTTTAACCCGTACCTTTGGGGTAAGACTAAGAGTTCCTAACATAATAAGAAGGTCATATGAGGTATTTGAATTGTATAATAGTCATATGTTTAAGTTTTGAAGTCAATCGATTTGTAAAATAAAAGACGGCAAAAGTTATCGCAAGTTACGTTTATAATTTTACTGAAAAGTTAGGTTAATGTCACTGAGCTTTTCTATGAGTGTACTTAGAGTTATGGGGAGATAAACTCACCAAATTGAAGATCTATGAGTCTAATTTTCAAATTATTAAATCATTTGCGATATGATGCCGGAGTATAGAGATATTCATATTTTCGTTGATACTGCACAAGCAGCTCCCTTTGGGACTCACAAAATCGGTGGAGGCTTATCTTGTTATATAAGTGGTGGCCTTCATGTCTGAGTCTCATTTCAACCAAACCAGACCTCCAGGACCTCTAAGCTCTCTCTAAGCATATCTTAAAGGTTCATACACAAATTCAAGGCCAAACCACCTAAGTTCTTTATTAAAAGTGTTGTAGAAGTGGTGGAGATCACTCATATGATAATGTTGATGAGTTGTGAGTTCTTTCAAGTTTAAGGAGAGTTGTTCTTGGAGTTTTTCTTGTTGTATAAAGGTAAGATCCTCTTCTTCTATATTGGTTGATCATATCTAATCCCTAGCTAGATTGTTTGATTGAGATATTGCAAGGTAGCACTCGAAAGTTGTTTATGATATTTTTGAGATGTGTCGGGTTGTCTAATGTTGTTTTTATAATGGATATAAGGTTGGAAATTACATGAATATGAGTTTTTTGTGTTGTATATTTTGGATAATTTAATCATGTTAGTTGTTATAAGTTGTAAGTTGAAGAGTAGATGATGAAAGCAACTTATTGAATATATTGTATAATATGTTGACATTATTCTTGGTAAGTATAGTTGTTGAAGGTGGTGCTGAGTTATACCCATGAATATATAAGGCATTACAAGGTATAACATGTCTTCTTTTGTATGTATATAGACATGTTGATGTTATAGTTGTACTTATTCGTTTTAAGATGGAAGTAATGGGTGAATGGTATATTTGAGTTGTTTGTTGTGTTGTGTGGATTTGTTGAGCTGGTTTAGTTGTTTAAAGTGGTTGGGAAATTGTTGGAGTAACTTGAATACATTGTTGTTTTTGTTGTTATCATTGATATGTATTTTGAAAGAAAGAAAGAAAATATTGGAGAAGTGTGTTTGATAATTGTGATGTTCTGCCAAAGTACTTTTATGACCTTCTTATTTGCCGCTCGTTGTATCGTTATTTGGGTTATAAAACTTGTTATAAGATTTGTTGACTGTGTTGTTGTGTTACCTTGCCTATGGTAGGATTTATGGAATGATAAGAACGAGGGGAATGCTTTCCGTTTCATTGTAGGATAGATTACCTTTCTTATGTGTTTAAGAGAATTGTTCATATGATTGACGATAATATCATTCTTGTTATCGTATAAGTCATGAAGCGAATATGAGTTGAGCTCTTAAGACAGTGGGTTAAGACCATGTATGTTAAGGCTAAATCTTTTCTTCTCTTGACATGTTTTAAGATAAAACAAAATATAAATGAACGATATTCCAAAATAACTCCACTCTTGGAAAGCAGGGACACCCAAGTCATTCACTTCCTCATGATGTTGTTCAAGTACATTATGTAGTAAATTCTAAGTCTTGTTGATACTTAGGGTGATGATCTTAGTATTCATAAGGTCATCAGAGATATAACAACCTTACGTCACTCCAAAGGAAGTCCTAAAGATCTTAAAAGGTTCTCTAAAACTTTTACACTTTCATGAGAATAAAAACTGATGTTATATATATATATATATATATATATATATATATATATATATATATATATATATATAGCACGTATAGAGTTTTGGCTATTGTACTCCTATCTTACCATCGAGCTACGGTCAGTTAGCAGTTATGCTTCTTCATTTACCACTGAGCTACGACTAGTTGGGCAGTTTTGCATCTTTATTCACCATCAAGCTACGATCGGTTGGCCATTCATGCATCTTCATTTACCACCAAGCTATGGCCGATTGGGCAGTTATGCATCCTCATTTACCACCGAGTTATAGCTGGTTGGGCCGTTATGTACCTTCATTTACCATCGAGCTACGACAGATTGGGCAATTACGTAATTATTACCGAGCTACGGCCGTTCGGGCGATTACCACTAATCAGTTGGGTAGTTAATGTCAGGATAATGATGTAGTCAAAACTATGGCATTGTGTGTGTGTATATATATACACACACTACACACGAGATTGAACTTATTGTACATGTTATGGCCATCAGCGGAAAGTTAGAGGTTACAGGTTGACTCTTATCCCTCTCAGTGATAATATCTTATTGTCATGTTTCATTTCTGCCTTATATACTCGGTACATTCTTCGTACTGACGTTCCTTTGCATGTTGACATTGCATTCATACTTGCAAGTGCAGGTAATTAGTTTGACGAGCCCACACAGTAGACGAGGTTGGTATTCAACAAAGGATCGGTAAGACTCCACTTCATAGTGTAACCGAGTCTATAAATCACTGTCACAGTTTTTTCACAGAGTTATGGGTAGGCTGGGGCCATGTCCCAACCATTTTTCGATGTCAGATACTCTTAGGGGCTTTGCAGACACATGTTCATTATATAGAAAGTAGTTTATGTTCTAGTTTACATTGAACAATCATGAGTTACAGAGTATTTTGCTCAGGCCAGTACGGCACCAGGTGCAAGCCACGCCTCACCTAGGTTGGGGCGTGACAATGTTTGCCAGCTTGTGAGCACATCCTTTGTTCGCAACAACTAAATTCTCACTATATTTAAGCCTATTTGCCAAACTGCCAAAAATTGCTCATTTTAAAAAGTGTTCTTGTTTAAAATTACTTTACGGAAAAATACTCTTGAAGAGCAGTTTATATTTGACCAATTAATTTGAAAAGTAATTTTTGTAATATATGGTAAGAAAATTATATATGTCCAATCTTTTCAAAAGTACTTTTAAATGTCAAATTACTAAAACTGACAGTATCAATGTTCAGTTTACAACTAATGTTATTTAAAAAAGAGAAATAAATTTAAATATTTCTTGTAAAAGAGTTTAATTAAATCTTTAATTATGCTCAAATAAAATATAAAACGTAAAATTAAAATATATATTATATTATATTACATGTTAACCAAAAAAAACTCCTTAGAATTACATAATTTGCGTAAGGAGCGTATGTGTACATGAATGAAAAGCACTATTTATTTTGTAGAAAACAACAAAATAGGTAGTATTGCGTTTTGTCAACTATGTATGTACATCAAAAAACAAAAACAACAATAATGACCCAGTGAAATTCCAATAGTGAGGTCTGGGGAGGATAGTGTGTACGCAAACCTTACCCTTATCCCAAGGAGGTAGAAAGGTTATTTCCGAAAGACCCTCGACTCAAAAAAACGAGAAGAGATAATATATTAGTACCATCAACAGAAACAAAGGAATAATAACAACAACATAAAAGCCAGAAAATAGATGAAAACAGTAACAATAATGTCACACCCCAAACCTGGGGAGGCGTGGCTGGCACCCGATGTCGCACTGGCCCGAACGAACCACTTTGTAACTCATGATTGTTCGACCAAAAATAGAACATACATAGGTTGAGTTGACTGAACTCATTCCTTTTGTAACTATCATGGGCCAACATGGCCACAACTCATAATGTACAACTATAAGTTGGTAAATATTAGCGATCCATCGTACCTAAAACATGAATACACATGGGCCGTCAAGGACTCTGACATACTGTACATAACGAACCTAAGTCTACAAAGCCTCTAAGAGTATTCAACATCAAATGGGACAGGATCCTGGCCAAACCATAAGTCTGTATAAAAACTCTAACACGATAACTTAAAGACTCGGCTGCACTCCGAATGAAGTAGAGTCTTACCGATCCTTTGATGAATGCTAACCTCTTCTACTACGAGGGCTTGTCAAACTGATTACCTTTGTCTGCAGGCATGAATGCAGCATCCACTACCAAAAGGATGTCAGTACGAATAATGTACCGAGTATGTAAGGCATGAAAATAGTATATAAAAGACATGAAAGAAACATGGAGTAAATGACTCAACCTGTAAGTCTGAATAGCTCTGTGAATCATGAAACATTAATAATGTCATGCATATGTGTATAAATGTCATATAATGCATGAGTATATGCATATATAACATCATCAATCCTGTAAGAGCATCCCATAACATCATCTCAGCCTCTGTGGGCAAAATTATCAACGTATACCAGCTAATCTGGTGGTGGTGCGTATATAACTCCGTAACCTTTCCCCATACCATATATACATATCATATACGCGTATATAACGCCATCTGGTCATTGGTCAATGTACATTTAAATGCAATGCATAATGAAGTAAGTCTATAAGATCTCTCGGAAAGTAATAAGATCAATATGTTTTCGGTTAATATCATGAAATAAATTTTATAAATTACGTATTTTCTGAGACCCATGAACAGACAATATAATAATAGGACCCATGGGGAATCAAGAACATAGGCACTCCCAGTACTTCTATGAATAGAATCATCTATGAAAGTTGGGTGCTTGATCATTTCATTGTATCATATGGATCATGCCAAAAGGAAAGAAGGGATAGCCTTAACATACCTGGTCTTACCCTCCTATATCAAGACCTCAACTCGTATCCGCTATATGATAACAAGAATAATAGTATTGTCAACCACACGAACAACTCTCTTAATCGCATAACGGAAGATAACTATAACGACTCGGCCGGTCGTTTCATGAGTTACCGCTCCGTTTCTTCCATTTCTGCTTCTTATTGTCTTGTTCAGCTGTATTATGTGTTATCGGGTTGGTTGTCTTGGGTTCGAAGAGATTTTGGTAAGGTTTGAGACACTTAGTCTCTTTTGAGAAAGCTTAAGTTGAAAAAGTCAATCGGATGTTGACTTATGTGAAATAGGGATCAGATGTGAATTCCGATGAGTCGGATAGCTTCGAGAGGTGATTTGGGACTTAGCAGTGTGATCGGAATGTGTTTTGGAGATCCGGAGTAGCTTTAGGCTTGAATTGGCGAAAATAGATTTTTGGTGTTTTCCGGTTGATAAGTGAGATTTTGATATAGGGGTCGGAATGGAATTCCGGGAGTTGCAGTAGGTCCGTTGTATTATTTGGGATGTGTGTGCAAATTTCAGGTCTTTCGTACGTGGTTTGATAGACTTTTTGATCAAAAGCGGAATTTGGGAGTTTTTGGAATTCTTAGGCTTGAATCCGATGCAAATTTGGTGTTTTGATGTTGTTTTGAGCGTTCCGAAGGTTGGAACAAGTTTGAATGATGTTATGGGATATGTTGGCATGTTTGGTTGAGGTCCCGAGGGCCTCGGGTGAGTTTCAGGTGGTTGAACGGACCAATTCAAGTTGAAAAAGATTGCAGAAAAACTGTTGTTGGTGTTGCAGGTTTTTGACCTTCGCGTTCGCGATGGAGGTCCCGCGATCGCGAAGGGTTAGGTTGTGAGGCTGTAAAGTTGTCCTTTGCGTTCGCGAAGGTGGTCTCACAATCGCAAAGGGTCGAGATCTATGGTCATCGCGTTCGCGAGGTTCTTGCCGCGTTCGCGTAGAGGAAGTGAGCAGATGGGGTCCTGGAGGGTTGTTCTTCGCGTTCGCGGGCGGGGAGTCGTGGTCGCGCTGGGTTGGGAAGCCAAGCCTTCGAGTTTACGTACTGGGAGTCGCGATCGCGTAGAAGGAAAAATGGTCAATTAAAATTTGTGCTTCGCGAGCGCGAGGCGTTGACCGCGTTCGTGATGAAGGATTTTTAAGTGCTGGGCAAAATGTTTTAAAAGATCAATTCCGCGACTTTTAGCCTAAGTTTCACCATTTTTGGGCGATTTTAGGGCTTTTTGAAGAGGATTGAAGAGGGAATCAAGGAGTAACACTTGGAGGTAAGATTTATGGACTTAATGCTCAATCCTAATGTGATTTCTACCTAATTAATCATGGAAATTATGGAAAATAAGCCTGAAAATTTGAAGTTAGGGCTTGGAAGTTGGAGACCTAAATCTAGGTATTTGAGGGGTCATTTTTGGTCGGATTTTGAAGTATTTGATATGCATGAACTCGTGGGAAGATAAGGGTTCCATTGATATTAATTTTGTCGAATTTCGAGACGTGGGCCCAAGGGTCGGGTTTGGTTAATTTCGGGATTTGTGTCGTAATTTGATTATTTTCGCATGGGCTTCGTTCCCTTAGCATATTTTAACGTCATGATTCTAATTTTGGTTGGATTCGATGCGAGTTGAGGTCGAGACGAGAGGCAAAGTCATCGCGGGCTAGAGTTTGGACCGGTTAGAGGTAAGTAATGATTCTAAATCTTCTCCTCATTGTATGAAACCCCGAAATTCACATCGTTGTGCTATTTTGAGGTGACGCACACACTGGATGACGAGCGTGGGGTCGTGCACCATTGGGGATTGTGACTTAGCCCGTCCCGTATGACTGTTTAATTGCGTATTTGATTGAAAACTGTTTGCTATCATTATTGTTTGGGCTGAATTCCATATTTGGGGCTCGTGCCAGGATTTTACTAATATTCCTCACTGTTTTGACTTAGTATTTGTATTTAGTCGTGCTATATTCTACTGTTTTCACAACTCAGCCATCTTTACTTGTTTTTGATATTTTAAATGATATTTTTGGGTTGAGCATCATGTTTTACTGTTGCCCGTGTGGCTTGTGAGATTCTGACTGATTAAGGCCGAAGGCCTGTGTTGTGAGGATACGATGGGATCGGGCTGCACGCCGCAGCATGTGGTATTGATTGTGACATATGAGAGGCCGAGGGCCAGCTTCATTATTCCACGAGGTGGATTGTGATTTATATGAGGCCGAGAGCCTGTTGATTATGCCACGAGATGGCTTATTATTGTGCGTGGGTCGTAAGGGGCCCCTCCCCGAGTCTGTACACTCAATGAGCGCGGGTACCCAGTTTGTGTTGTGATATAGCCCGAGGGGCTGATGTTGTTCCATGTTGTTTCCTGAGGGACTGATACGAGTGATTGTGAGATAGCCCGAGGGGCTGGTTCTATTGGTATTTTGCCCGAGGGGCTGTTTTGTGTTTCTATCTTTTATACTTATTTTCATCCACTCGTTTGAACTGCAGAAAGATGTTTTACAGAGGTTTTACTGAACTAAGAAGTTCTTATGAGTTTTTACTGTTTACTGTATTGTGCTGGTTTTACACTGCCTCGTTATAGCATTTTGCTGTGTATTTACGTATTTTCTTATCGCTCAGTTGCCTTTACTTTTATTACTTACTGAGTTGGCGTACTCACATTACTCCCTACACCTCTGTGTGCAGATTTAGGAGTCTCAGGTCACGCTAGCGAGGGTTGATTTGCTTCCAGCAGGCTTGTTTGGAGTTGACTAGGTAGCTGCTCGGCGTTCGCAGCCCAGTGCTTCTCCTTCCTACTTTTATTTTGTTGTCGTAGTTTCGTAATAGACTATGTTGTCTTTTCATACTCTTAGACGGATTTTAGATGCTCATGACTGGTGACACCCCGATGTCGGGCTATGTTTTATTTCCGCATTTCTTTTATTTCGCTCTGTTTGGGATTTATCACTTTCAATGACTGCTTATGAATTATTATAACTGTTAATTGGTTTTGGGGGTTTGTGTCGACTGACCTTGTTTCACGAGAGGCGCCATCTCGACCGGTTCCGGTTTGGGGTCGTGACAAGTTGGTATCAGAGCCTAGGTTACATAGGTCTCACGAGTCATGAGTAGGTTTAGTAGAGTCTCGTGGATCGGTACAGAGACGTCTGTATTTATCCTCGGGAGGCTACAGAACCTTTAGGAAAACTTCATATTCTTGAAATTCTTGCCGTGCGAATCTGTTGATCCGAGTACTAAACTTCTGTTATTCTATTCTCTCATAGATGGTGTGGACACGAGCGACCGGACAGGATGGACGACCACCAGTACCACCAGCTGGGGCCACTAGAGGCCGAGGACGCGGTCGAGGCCGTGGTAGGGGCAGAGGTGTAGCCCGCACAGCAGCTAGGGCAGCACCTGCAGATCCACCAGCCGCCCCAGTTCAGGATCAGGTCCCAGTTGTGGGCGCTCCAGCAACACCAGTTGTGCCCATCGTGATTCCAGGTCTTCAGGTGACCTTGGCCCAGATCTTGACCGTGTGTACGAGTCTTGCTCAGGCTATCACAGTTTCTACTGCCGCAGCCACTTCTCAGGCCGGGGGAGGCACTCAGACTCCCGCCGCCCGCACACCCGATCAGGTTGTTTAGGGGTTGCAGACACCGGAGGCACCACTAGCCTAGCCGGTGGTAGCTGCTCAAGGTTATGTAGCTCCAGCTATGCCAGAGGACGAGCACCGCAGATTGGAGAGGTTTGGAAGACTCCAGCCTCCTACTTTCAGTGGTGTAGAGGGTGAGGATGCCTAGGGTTTCTTGGATAGATGTTAGAGGATTCTTTGCACCGCGGGTATTCTGGAGACCAGTGGGGTCGCATTCACGACTTTTCAGTTTATGGGAGCTGCCTTCACTTGGTGGGAGGCTTATGAGAGGCGTAGGCCTGTTGGTTCGGCGCCCCTTACTTGGTAGCAGTTCTCCGCTCTATTTTTAGAGAAGTATGTGCCACAATCCCGCAAGGAAGGGCTGTGTAGGCAGTTCAAGCAGTTGCGATGGGGAGATATGACTGTTATACAGTACGAGATGAGGTTCTCCGAGTTAGCTCGTCATGCTATTTGGTTGGTTGCTACGGAGAGAGAGAGGATCAGAAGGTGCATTGATGGCCTCACCTATCAGCTTCGGATTCTCATGACCAGGGAGAGAGTGTTAGGTGTTATGTTTGAGAAGGTTGTTGATATCGCTCGTGAGATTGAGTCAGTTCGTTGCCAGGAGCGGGAGGAGAGGGAGGCCAAGAGGCCTCGAGGATCTGGTAGTTTTGGGGGTGCTCCTTCGAGGGGTCAGTTTCAGCACGGCAGAGGCTGCCCATTCCGGCATGCTTAGTCAGCTCGCCCAAGTTATCGTGGGGCGTTATCGGGCCATGGTTCTCACGGTTCTCAGCAGGGTCATTCCTCGCTCAGTGCCCTTCCAGCCCAGGGTTCGTCCCGTGCTCCATCAGTTCAGGACTCTTCTATGCCAGGTGCGTTTGCTAGTCATTCTGGTGCTAGGGTTCCTCTTCAGTCCCCGTCTCCGGCACCAGGGAGTTGTTATGAGTGTGAAGAGTTGGGACATATGTGGAGGCAGCGTCCTCGTCGCCTTGGGGGTTCATCTCAGTAGAGGGGTCAGCCATCGACTTCGCCACCAGTTACTTCACCATCCACCCAGCCAACTAGGGGTGGAGGACAGTCATCTAGGGGTCGCCCAAGAGGGGGAGGTCGATCCGGTGGTGGTCAGTCCCGTTTCTATGCACTTCCAACTAGACCTGATGTTGTTGCTTCAGATGCGGTGATTACAGGTATTATCTCAGTCTGTCGCATAGATGCATCTGTGTTATTTGATCCTGGCTCTACATTCTCTTATGTGTCATCTTATTTTGCCCATTATTTGGATACGCCCTGCGAGTCTCTCATTTCTTCTGTTCATGTCTCTACTCCAATGGGCGATACTGTTGTGGTAGACCGTGTATACCGGTCGTGTGTTATATCTATTGGGGGTCTGGAGACCCGAGTGGATCTTCTGTTGTTATGTATGGTAGACTTTGATGTGATATTGGGCATGGATTGGTTATCTCCGTGCCGAGCTATTCTGGACTGTCATGCCAAAACAGTGACGTTAGCTATGCCGGGTGTTCCACAGATTAAGTGGCGAGGTTTGTCTGATTATGTTCCCAGCAGGGTAATCTCATTCTTGAAGGCCCAGTGTATGGTTGGGAAAGGTTGTCTTTCGTACTTAGCATTTGTGAGGGATGTTAGTGCAGAGACTCCCAGCATTGATTCTGTTCCAGTTGTAAGAGATTTTCCAGATGTGTTTCCTGTAGACCTGCCAAGCATGCCACCAAACATGGATATCAATTTTGGTATTGATCTGGTGCCGGGCACTCAGCCCATTTCTATTCCACCATATCATATGACACCAGGGGAGTTGAAGGAGTTAAAGGAGCAGCTTTAGTAACTCCTTGATAAGGGGTTTATCCGGCCTATTGTGTCACCTTGGGGTGCGCCTGTTCTATTTGTAAAGAAGAAGGATGGCACGATGAGGATGTGCGTTGATTACAGGCAGTTGAACAAAGTAACAATCAAGAACAAGTACCCATTTCCTCTTATCGATGATTTGTTCAACCAACTTCAGGGAGTGAGGGTGTTCTCCAAAATTGATCTTCACTCAGGGTATCACCAGCTAAAGATCAGAGACTCGGATATTCTCAAGACAGCTTTCAGGACCCGATATGGTCACTATAAGTTCCTTGTGATGTCTTTTGGGCTGACCAATGCCCCAGCAGCGTTCATGCATTTGATGAACAGCGTGTTCCAGCCTTATCTCGACTCGTTCGTTATTGTTTTTATTGATGATATTTTGGTATACTCACGTAGCTAGGAGGAGCACGCGGAGCATTTGAGAGTGGTGTTACAGAGATTGAGAGAGGAGAAGCTTTATGCAAAGTTCTCCAAATGTGAGCTTTGGCTAAGTTCAGTGGCTTTCTTGGGGCACGTGGTGTCTAGTGAGGGTATTTAGGTTCATACGAAGAAGATAGAGGCGGTTCAGAGTTGACCCAGACCGTCCTCAGCCACAGAGATTTGCAGCTTCCTTGGTTTGGCGAGTTATTACCGCTGATTTGTTTAGGGATTTTCATCTATCGCATCGCCCTTGACCAAGTTGACTCAGGAGGGTGCTCCATTTCAGTGGTCTAATAAGTGTGAGGAGAGCTTCCAGAAGCTCAAGACTGCCTTGACCACAACGCCAGTATTAGTGTTGCCATCAGCTTCAGGTTCATATATAGTGTATTGTGATGCTTCGAGAGTGGGTGTTGGGTGTGTATTGATGCAGGAGGGTTGAGTTATTGCTTATGCTTCTCGTCAGTTAAAGCCCCATGAGAAGAACTATCTTGTTTATGATTTGGAGTTGGCTGTCATTGTTCATGCGTTGAAGATTTGGAGGCATTACCTGTATGGTGTGTCTTGCGAGGTATTTACTGATCATCGTAGCCTTCAGCACTTGTTCAAGCAGAAGGATCTCAATTTGAGGCAGCGGAGATGGCTGGAGCTGCTAAAGGATTATGATATTACTATCTTGTACCATCCGGGGAAGGCGAATGTGGTGGCCGATGCTTTGAGCCGGAAGGCGACGAGTATGGGGAGTTTGGCATATATCCCTGTTGGGGAGAGACCTCTTGCAGTTGATGTTCAGGCCTTGGCCAATCGGTTCGTGAGGTTGGATATCTTAGAGCCCAGTCGGGTATTAGCTAGTGTGATCCGTCGGTCTTCCATATTTGATCGCATCAGAGAGCGCCAGTATGATGATCCTCATTTGCTTGTCCTTAAGGATAGAGTCCAGCACGATGATGCCAGAGATGTGACTATTGGTGATGATGGGGTGTTGAGGATGCAGGGTCGGATATGTATGCCCAATGTAGATGGGCTTCGTGAGTTGATTCTAGAGGAGGCTCATAGCTCGCGGTATTCTATTCATCCGGGTGCCGCGAAGAAGTATCAGGATCTGAGATAGCATTATTGGTGGAGGAGAATGAAGAAGGATATTGTGGGGTTTTTATCTCGGTGTCTCAATTGTCAGCAGGTGAAGTATGAGCATCAGAGATCGGGTGGCTTGCTTCAGCGGATGGATATTCCAGAGTGGAAGTGGGAGCGGATCACCGTAGACTTTGTAGTTGGGCTTCCACGGACTTTGAAGAAGTTCAATGCTATTTGGGTGATTGTGGATCGGCTGACCAAGTCCGCGCACTTCATTCCTGTGTGTACTACTTATTCTTCCGAGCGGTTGGCAGAGATCTATATCCGGGAGATTATTCGTTTGCATGGTGGCCCAGTTTCCATCATTTCAGATAGGGGCACTCAGTTTACTTCACAGTTTTGGAGGTTTGTACAGCAAGAGTTGGGTACTCAAGTTGAGTTGAGCATAGCTTTTCACCCTTAGACGGGCGGGCAGTCCGAGCGCACTATTCAGATATTGGAGGACATGTTGCGCGCTTGTGTCATTGATTTTGGAGGGTCATGGGATCAGTTTCTGCCGCTTGCGGAGTTTGCTTATAATAACAGTTACCAGTCGAGTATTCAGATGGCTCCATATGACGCTTTGTATGGGAGGCGGTGTAGATCTCCAGTTGGTTGGTTCGAGCCGGGTGAGGCTAGGCTATTGGGCACAGACTTAGTGCAGGATGCTTTAGACAAGGTGAAGGTGATTCAGGAGAGGCTTCTGTTAGTTTATATGAGTCCACCACACTATAGAGTACCTGGTCCTCTATGAGTTTCCACTGAAAATACTAATGAACCAAACTGTATAGAGATCTGGTCCTATATCAGCTTCCACAGTGCTAACTACAGAACCAGTATGTAAATAAGACACGGGATTTTTACGTGGAAAAATCCCACTCAAGGGGACAAAAACCACGACCTACACCTGTAGGCTTTCAACTTCACTAACTTGTAAAATACTTATTACAAGCCACTTTGTAATGACTCCATTACAAAGAATTCAACTCAACTAACTTGTGGTACTCTTACCACAAGCCACTTTGTGACTCCCTAGTTACAAAGACTTTCACTAACTTGTGATGCTCTCACCACAAGCCACTTTGTCACTCTATAGTTACAAAGGCTTTTTGACTAACTTATGATACTCTCACCACAAGCCACTTTGTCACTCTCTAGTAACAAAGACTTTAACTTATGACTAAACCTAGTCACAACATAAACTCTGAGAATTTACAGATTTTACAAGAGGTTTCCTAATCAACGCTTCTAAGAAAGCAGGACAGGAGTTACAATGAAGAACACATAACAAATACTCAACAAACCTAAGAACTTAAGATATTTTCAATCTTGGATCCGGTCCTTGAGGTTGCAGCAGCTTTGTTCTTGAGAGAGGTTGTTGCTAGCACTTGAGAGAATGTTTTCTTTTCTGATTTGCAAAGTGTTCAAGTGATCAGATCCCATGCACCATGTTGTTATACTACAAAAGACATTACCATGGTGATGTCAATTCACAATGGTGATGTCAAATCTTGGTTAGTACATGCTTCTTCTCAATGGGAAGTGACTGCTGCACTGTCGCGTGTGCAGTTGCAGGCAGTCACTTTCTACAGTTGCTTTCCAGCTGTATAGTTGACTCATTCTTCTGTCAGAGAACCCTAAGGGACCAGGTCCCTGTTGTGTTCCTCTTTGTACAGTTGCAGATAGTCACTTTCTGTAGTTGCGTTCCAGCTGTATAGTTGACTTGTACTTCTGTCAGGGGAACACCAAGGGATCAGGTCCCTTATCTGGTTCTTGTGAATCTAAAGGCACACTGCCCAGATTGTCTTGAGTCGATTAACTTGAATGGTTGTTCCAGGCATGCTTCAGGTCTTTTATCTGGTTCTATACAGAAAGTTTGTTAGATCATCAAAACATAGATTAAAAGACCTTAAGCCCATCAATTTTCCCCTTTTTGATGATGACAAACTTTTAACATTGATGACTTAACCAGATAAGGTACCAGCAACCGCATATGTTCCCCCTGACTCTATGCTTCCCCCCTTAATTACTTGCTACAATTTCAGTTTAATCAATTCCTCCCCGTTTTGGCATCAACAAAAAGACACAGTCAGACAAAACGGCATGAAGAAGTCTAACAAACCTAACTCATGCCACATATGTGCACACAACATGATAGAAAAGAGAAGCAAAAAGGAAAGCAAACATTGTACAAGCAAAAGAAGAGTTGTTCATTGATAAAAAATTAGACTGTTTCAACAGGAGCAGCAATGGTGAAATCCAACATGCCATCACAAAAAGACAAACAAAAAGAAAACAATAGCCACAAAACATCAGAGCAAAAGATAACTGGCCACTGAGAGGATCCTAGGGGGCACTAGAAGAGGGAGGCTTGGAAGAGGAGGCAGTAATGGTTTTGAGAACCAGGTCCATGCGGGCATTTGCAGACAACTGTTAGTCAAGCAGTTTCTCCCGCAGATTCTCCACTTGTTGCCTAAGTCTAGAACTTGTCGCATACCTGCCATCTCCGAGATTGCCGGGTCAAACGTGCGGCCCCACAAGACTTTTATGAGTGCTCAGACTCTCCTGCCCAAGGCCACTGTCACTTGGAATGGTCTTCATTGAACCAGGTCCTCCCACAGTTCCCACTTTTGTTTTCTAGACACTTCAACAAACTTCCCGTTCCTACTTGCAACAACCACAATGTCACCTTCAAACAATTCTTGCTCAACCACAAACTTTTGTAGATCTTTTCACTAAGGAACTAAGTTCCCCCACAACATCTTTATCAACCTCAACCACTGGAATGTGTTTGTCAGCCACAACTTCCCCCTATTCCATCAACCTCTTTTTTTTTTTAATACTCTGCTTACTTTTCTGCAAGGCAAACTCAAAAGCCTCTTTCTTCTGCAACCACCTGGTTTGTTTCAGCTGAAAGAGAATCGGGTTCTTCAACAACTTTTCTGTGACGGTGTCATGGACCGGAGACTCGAAAAGCACCAGAGTCCTTTTATCCCCTAAGAATAAAGTTTCTTCCCCCTGAGATTCAGGCAGAGGGAGGCTCCTTCATTCATAAGACTCTTAGCAGCGATAGCCATGATATTTAGTGTCGCTTCCTTTTCTGGTGACTCCGTGGGAGCCGCTGAGCCTAGAACGGAGGAGTTCAAGTACTGATCGGGATCTTCCTCGGAGACCTCTAATGCCTGAGGAGTAGCACTTTTGGTTTGGTTAGAAAAAGGAGGAGAAGTAGGGTTTGCAACACATGGATATGTGACAGGGTTTGACGGAAGAGTAGAGGTGACTGGAGATGAAGAGGAATATAGTAGTATCAGGGATAGTGAAGAAGTGGGTTTCTGATGGTGGTTTTAAGGGAGGTGGAGATGTGAGAGTGATGTTGATGGCAGGAGAAGGAGACGATTGTTTGTTGGTCATGGTGAGAGAAGTGGTAGAGAGTTCTGAAGGAAAAATTAAAGAGATGCAAGGGGAGATAATTGTTCAGAACTGCTGGGAGTGTGAGGGTTTTATGGAAGAAAGAGCTAATGATGAGAGGGGAGAGGAACGGGTTTCGAAGAGTTTTGAAATGATGGTAGGTTTGTGGGAATACGTAACGTGCAGATGAAGTGAAAGAATTTGAGAGACAAGACGTGTTATGCAGACTTTGAGAAGTCGGATGATGTGGCAGTTGAATTAATTTTGCTATCTTTTTGAATAAGCATGCGAAAAACACATTACTACTGACCTGTGGTACATGAACCAGGTTCCTGACCTATTTTTGTAAAAAGGTTTTGCAGCTCTCCTTCGAAGTTCAACACTGTACCTTTAGCTTCTATGATCATCATGCGTGTTTACCTGTAACGGTATAGATGTTAGTTAGGCCTAGTCAGAAAACACTTTAGCCAATTTTACCTTAGTGTGACTATCATAGTCATGTCAGCAAATAAGGTTCTCAATTAGGTTTAAGTAACCCAGTGCCATCCTGTTTCTCAAAGTGTTCCCTACTCAGAGCTTTGGTGAAGATATCTGCAATTTGATCTTCTGTGCAACAAAATCTTATACAAGTAAGACCTTTTTCCACATTATCCCTAAGAAAATGGTGTCTGACATCAATGCGCTTGGTTTTCTTGTGTTGAACCGGGTTCTTTGCCTTGTTGAGAGCACTGGTATTGTCACATAGGCGGTACACAATCAATGTATACACCAAAATCTTCCAATTGTTGCTTGATCCACAGTGAATGAGCACATCACGAGGTAGTTGCAACATATTCTGCTTCAGCTGTTGAGAGAGCTACTGAGTTTTGTTTCCTTGTACCCCTTGAGATAAAACATGATCCAAGGAAATGAGCCATTCCAGATGTGCTTTTCCTATCCACCAAGTAGCCTGCATAATCAGCGTCAGCATAACCAATAAGGTTGAAATTGTCACCTGAAGGATAGTACAGAACCAGGTTCTGTGTGCCCTTAAAATATCTCAGAATTCTCTTAGTAGCCTTCAGATGAGATTCCTTAAAATTTGATTGGAACCTTGCACATAATCCCACAGTGAATACAATGCCTGGCCTGCTGGCAGTAAGGTAGAGTAGAGATCCAATGATTCCCTTGCTTCCATATCAAACCTTTTCAAGAGTTCTTTGATGCATTTCTGCTGACTGATACACGTTCCCTTTATGGACTGCTTCACTTGAAGATCCAGGAAGACATTCAGTTCCCCATCATACTCATTTCAAACTCATTTCCCATGAGTTTAGCAAATTCTTCACATAATGAATCAGCTGTAGCTCCAAATATGATGCCATCCACATAAATCTGATCAATGAGCAGGTTCCTTCCCCGTTTCTTTAAAGACAATGTATTGTCAATCTTTCCTCTTGTAAAGTCATTTTCCAAGAGAAACTTAGATAGTCTCTCGTACCAGGCTCTAGGGACCTGCTTCAATCCGTACAGTGCCTTATCCAATTTGAATACATGTTCAGGATGTACATGACGTTCAATACCTGGAGGTAGCTTGATATAGACTTCTTCCTTGAGAAAACCATTCAGGAAAGCATTCTTCACATCCATTTGGAATAAGGTGAATTCCATATGTGATGCAAAGGCAATGAGGATCCTAATAGCTTCCATGTGAGCTACTGGGGCAAAAGTCTCATCATAATCGATCCCTTCCTCCTGATTGTATCCTTGGACAACAAGCCTTGCTTTGTTCCTTGTAGTATTTCCATGTTCATCCAGCTTATTCCTGAATGCCTACCTGGTCTCTATGATGGTTCTGTCTGAAGGTCTAGGTACCAGGTGCCATACCTTGTTTCTTTCAAATTGATGTAGTTCCTCTTGCATTTTAGTAATCCAGTCTGCATCCTTCAAGGCTTCCTTGATATTTTTGGGTTCTAGTTGGGATAGAAATATTGAGAATGCTAGGGAATTTCTGATATTTGATCTTGTCTGAACTCTAGAATCAAAGGGGGTGATTATATTATCAAGTGGATGGGAGCTTTTGGTGTTTCCAATTTGGGACTGAAGTTTGATTGGTAGAGGAACTGGGTAAGTTAAATGGATTTCCCTGCACTCCTTGTTCTGTTACTTGTGGAGTGCCTTGCACTGCATCTCCAACTCTTTCGTCAGCTTCAGTGGTAGTAATTGAAGTACCAGGTTCCTCTTGAAAAGTGGAAGAGGATGTTGCATTGTCTTTACTTGTCTCCTTCATCTGACTCATCATATCAGCCTTCCCATTTGAAACATCAGATATTTCCCAGGGTCCAAAAGTGGTTCATTATCTTGATCATCAATGTTTCCTCCTTTGTTAGAGGAGGGTGTCTCGTTAAATATCACATGAACACTTGCTTCCACACTGTTAGCTTATATGAGTCCACCAAACTATAGAGTACCCGGTCCTCTATGAGATGATGCCTAGAATGCAGTAAAGACTGAAGGTAAAGAAGGCAGGAGATTTTGTACGAGGAAAAATCCCACACAAGGGGATCAAAAACTCTTATAGGCTTTTAACTCAACTAACTTGTAATCTACCTATTACAAGCCACTTTGCAAAAACCTTATTGCAAAGACTTCAAACTAACTTGTGATACAACCACCACAAGCCACTTTGCAAAAACCCTATTACAAAGACTTCAAACTAACTTGTGATGCAACCACCACAAGCCACTCTATAACTATCCTAGTTACAAAGGCTTTAAACTTATGAATATCCCTAGTCACAACATAAACTCAGAAGTTTACAAATTTGGTTTGTTCGTAAGACAATGCTTCTAAGAAAGCAAACTAGGAATTACAATGACGAACAAATAACAAGATTACAACTCAACTACGAATGTACATAAACTCATTTAGAAACTGATCCTTAGTGGAGTTGTCTTCTTGTTCTTGACACACCGGTGACTTCAATGCCGGATGAATAATTTTGTTTCTTGAGAGAATATCACCGAATGCATAAAGAATGGTGTATCTTGCACCGGGTTGTTTTATCACAAAAGATAGCACAATGGATAGTGATGTCAACTCTAGGTGTACGCTTCTTCCCAATGAGAAGTGACTACTGTACATTCTGCACAGCCACTTCTAGGCAGTTGCGTTCCAGCTGGATAGTGGACTTTGTACTTCTGTCAGGATACACCAACGGACCAGGTCCTAGTCGTGTTCCTCTTCTGTGACAGTTGCTAGATGGTCACTTTCTTCTGCTACGTTTCAGCTGTGTACTTTGACTTGTACTTCTATCAGAGAACCCTAAGGGAGCAGGTCCCTGTTGTGTTCCTCTTTATATTGATTGCGTACAGTCACTGACTTGCTTGTGTCGGAGAACCCTAAGGGACCAGGTCACCAGGTCCCTGCTGTGTTCCTCCCTTTGCTGATTTTCAGACTTCGACCAGTTCACATGAAATGTATATCCTGTGCGCCAGGTGCTCTATCTGGTTCTTCACGATAAGTTTGTTAGATCATTAAAATATAAGAAGCATAAGGCTAAGACATTGAAAACCCATCAATTTCCCCTTTTCTGATGATGACAAACTTAGGCATGGACAGTATTTGTTAGAGCAGAAATAACCAAATGAGATGCTAGATATACACGAAGTTCCCCCTTAATCCTTAATCTCAGACTTGATTTTTTCTCCCTCACCTACACAGGCATATTACCCCTCACTCTCACTTACACACTTCACACTTCTATTCCCCCTTTTGGCATTAAAAAGAACAGTTATTAAGAAAATCACAAGCAGGTAATAAGCATAAAGAAGTCTAACACAGCTAGCTCATGCCACATATGTGCACACAACATGACAGAAAAGAGAAGCCAGAGGAACACAGTATTGTACAAGCAACGAAAGGGGATCTGTTTCATAAATGTTTACATTGGACTGAGCAAGTCAGGAGCAGTAATGGTTAAGTTCAATCATGCCATCACAAAAACAAGCAAACAAAAGTAAAACAGCAGCCACAGGATGTTGGAGCAAAAATAGCTTCACACAAAGAGGATCCTAGGGGACACTAAAGGAAGGAGGCTTAGACGAAGGGACAACAATGGTTTTGAGAACCAGGTCCAGTCTAGCATTTGCAGACAGTTGTTCTTCAAGTAATTGAGCCCGAAGTCTCTCATTTTCCTTTGTCAGTCGTGCAACCTCCTCATTTACAGAATCATGTCCTTTAGCTGCTCGACTGAGCTGAGTTTCCAGTATGGCATTTCGAGCCATCGGCCTTCTTATTTCCTCAGAGGCTACATTTTAAGCGTTGATCAGCTGAGAAATGGTCGAGATGCTTCCACCAACTCTTTCTATGCATTCACATTCTTCCAGAGTTGTCTTAGCGAAGGTCTGCTTTGTGAACAACTAATTTTTTACCACACTCAAATTTTATACTAGTTTAGTATAAATATTTCTTTTAGGTCTAATCTTAATATTTTAAATGTTTATCTTACTCTTAACAGGTTTTATTTAAGAAAATTAAAAACTATAAAAAATATTCATATTCTTAGAATATAAGATTTTTTCCTATGTTTAAATAGAAGAAAATTTATATATATATTTGGTTTCTTCCAATTTAGATGTAAGTTATAGTAGTATTTTTCTTGGTACTAGTATCTATGAACGTGCGTTGCACGTTAATAATGGCACGTGATGATTTAAACATTTATTTATATGAAGGAACAATAAAATTTAATTACTGAGAGGAATTTTATG
>NW_017673603.1:115046-120005 GCF_001879085.1 Nicotiana attenuata
TGGAGAACTACTTGAAGGACTCTCAGACCCCGAGCAAACATTCCGGGCATTGAACCGTGCCAACAAAGAATTCAACAATCCCAACAAACACTCAAAATCGAAATTAACATGGGAGACGTAAACGATCCCAACGGAAACGTTAGGAATGAGCAAGCTGGCTTAAATGCCAGGGAAGGGGCACCTCCTGTGCCTGAGGGTGCATTATATGACTGGGCACAACTAACAGCTGACAATTTGGCTACTGCCATTGTTGTGCCCGCAATACAAGCTGAATCGTTCCAGATCACAAATAACATGCTACACTTGTTGCAGAACAAGGGACTCTTTTCTGGGACACAAACAGAAGATCCTCAGCAGCACTTGAAGAACTTCCTGTCTATCTGCAAAACTCAAGGACAACCCAACGTGACTCCGGAAGCAATCAGGCTATTATTGTTTCCGTTCTCGGTGACAGGAGCTGCTCGGGTTTGGCTAAACTCGCTCCCCATAAACTCTATAGAAACTTGGGATGAGTTGGTCAAGCAATTTCACAACAAGTTCCATCCGCCCAACAAAACTGCTCAACAAATTGATGAGATTGTGAGTTTCAAACAGAAACCAATGGAGACACTACACGAGACATGGGGCAGGTTTAAGGGAATGTTGGTTATGTGTCCCCACCATGGTGTTCCAGAACAGATGTTGGGACAACGGTTTTACATGGGACTGTCAGACAGCATGAAGAACATCGTAGATGCCTCTGCTGGTGGGGCATTCTTGAGCAAGACTTGGAGAGAATGTCAGAATTTGCTCGACAAGATGGCGCAGAATTCGGGTTGGACAACTAGGAACGCACCTATCACTCCAATGGTGCACTCAGTGCCTCTCGATCCTTCTAATACAATGGCTGAAAATATGGCGACTCTCTTGACACAAATGAGCATCCTCACCAAAAAGGTGGAGGAATAAGGGCAGAAGCAGCAGGTTCATATAGTAGATACTACCAATGGGGGCTTGTGCACATCTTGCATTAGCCAGCCAATTGGTAATCCTTGGAATACAGAGCATGATCATCATCGTCAGCACCCTGAAGATATGAACTATGTGGCTAACTACGGGGGTCAGAGGCAAGGTAATCAGAACTGGGGTCAGCAGACTCAGCAGCAGTACAGGCCACCTCAGCCACAGTATAACGCCGGAAACATGGGAGGCATGAGACCCCCCAATAACATGGCACCATATCCTAGACCACAGGGGTACAACAATCAGTAGCAAGGGTACCACCCACCTCAGCAACAGCAGGGTGGAAGACAGGAAGACGGGTTTGCAAGACTTGAAGCAATGATGCAGCAGGTTATTGGGTCCAATGCTAAGATAAATGAAAGGGTGGATGCACATGATGCAGCTATCAAAAATATTGAGGTACAAGTGGGCCAGATTTCAATGTCACTTAACAATCGTCGTCAAGGGACATTACCTGCAGATACTCAAATCTATCCAAAAGATCAGGGCCCAAAGCAGCTGACGGCGGTGAGTCTCCGGAATGGTAGGGATCTAGACAAGAGAGAGCTCGAGAAAACATACAGGCTAAGACACTCATTCCAGTGCCCATTGAGCTGGATGAGTCTACGGGATTGACAGAGGTAACAGTCCAGCCCGCACCTGAAGAAAAGAATATGCAGCAAGAGACTGAGACAGTAGCTGAGCCAGTAGTTGAAACAGTAGCTGAGAAAGAGAAATCTCAAGTGATTGGGAAGAAAAGACCTCCTGCACCATTTCCACAAAGGTTGGCCAAGCATCAAAAGGAGGAGCAGTATAAAAAGTTCTTGGAGATGCTCAAACAAATCCAGGTAAACATTCCATTGATTGAAGCCTTAAAGGAGATGCCGGGATACGCTAAAATGATGAAAGACTTGATGTCTCGGAAGTTTGACTTTCAAGATTTGTCCACAGTGACACTTACTCAAACCTGTAGTGCAGTGGTATCTAGACCTGTTGCTGAAAAGCTATCTGATCCAGGTAGCTTTACAATTCCATGCACTATTGGGAACTTTGCCTTTGCTAAGGCACTCTGTGATTTAGGGGCCAGCATTAATCTTATGCCCCTGGTTATTTATAAGAGGTTAGGCATTGGGAGAGCTAGACCCACCTCTATGTTGTTGCAGCTGGCCGACAGGACTGTGAAGCGTCCATTTGGGATCCTTGATGATGTGCTTATTCAGGTAGGGAAATTCGTGTTCCCCGCAGATTTTGTAATCTTGGATTGCAAAGTGGATGAAGAAATTCCTATAATCTTAGGACGACCATTCTTGGCCACGGGGAGAGCTTTGATTGATTGCGAGACTGGGGAGCTCAAGATGAGGCTCAATGATGAAGAAATTATATTCAATATACAGAAATCGATGAGGCGACCAAGTGAGTTCGCAAATTGTTCTCTTGTTGATGCAGTGGATGTAATAGTAGAGTCTGATGATGAGGCGTTGACGGTTGAGGATCCTCTTGCTGCATGCTTGACAAATTTGGATGAGGTGAATGGTGAGGATTTGGCGGAATGGGTGTTGGCACTGGAAGGTAGAGGGTTCTGGGATAGAAATCTAGAGTTTGAGCCCTTACACTTAGAAAAGAGAGAGACCCCTCCAGCAAAGCCATCCATCGAGGAACCACCTAAGCTGGAACTAAAGCCATTGCCAGCCCACCTCAGGTATGAATTTCTGGGTCCCGACTCCATATTACCTGTTATTATCTCATCTGGTTTGTTAGATGTGCAGGTTCAACAGCTTTTACAGGTACTAAGGGAGTGCAAAACTGCCATTGGGTGGACCATGGCAGACATCAAGGGGATCAGCCCCGCCTATTGCATGCACAAGATTCTGCTGGAAGAGGGGCACAAACCTTCCAGGGAACATCAGAGGAGGCTGAACCCGAATATAAAGGAAGTGGTGAAAAAGGAAGTGATAAAGTGGTTGGATGCGGGCATCATTTTCCCAATCTCTGACAGTAGCTGGGTTAGCCCAGTTCAATGCGTTCCTAAAAAGGGTGGCATGACGGTTGTGAAGAATGACAACAATGAACTAATCTCAACAAGAACTGTCACAGGCTGGAGAATTTGCATGGATTATCGAAAGTTGAATCTAGCCACCCGGAAAGACCACTTCCCACTTCCCTTCATAGATCAAATGCTGGATAGATTGGCAGGGAGGTCACACTTTTGCTTTCTGGATGGGTACTCAGGGTACAACCAGATCTCTATTGCACCTGAGGACAGAGAGAAGACCTCCTTCACTTGCCCATATGGTATTTATGCCTTTAGGAGGATGCCCTTTGGCCTATGCAATGCACCCGCCACATTCCAACGGTGCATGATGGCCATATTCACTGACATGGTAGAGGACATAATGGAGGTGTTCATGGATGACTTCTCAGTGGTGGGGAATTCATTTGAGGAATGCCTAATAAATCTGACGCGTGTGCTGAAACGGTGCATCGAGACCAACTTGGTTCTGAATTGGGAAAAGTGCCATTTCATGGTACAAGAAGGAATAGTCTTGGGGCACCGGGTGTCAAGCAAGGGAATAGAGGTTGATAGAGCAAAGGTTGATGTCATAGCAAAGCTGCCGCCACCAACTTCAGTCAAAGCCATAAGAAGCTTCCTTGGACATGCCGGGTTCTACCGGAGGTTCATTAAGGACTTCTCCAAAATCGCCAACCCTCTCTGTAAGTTGTTAGAGAAAGATCACCCTTTTGTATTTTCTGATGATTGCAAGGTAGCTTTTGAGGAGTTGAAGCAAAGGCTGGTCACAACACCCATAATCGTTGCCCCCCAACTGGGAGCAACCGTTCGAATTAATGTGTGATGCTAGTGACTACGCGGTGGGGGCAATGCTGGGCCAGCGGAAGGACAAATTGATGCACCCAATCTACTATGCCAGTAGGACGCTGAGCGGAGCCCAGTTGAACTACACAGTGACAGAAAAGGAGATGCTAGCTGTGGTATTTGCCTTTGACAAGTTCCGGTCCTATCTGATAGGATCTAAGGTAATCGTATACACTGACCATGCAGCTCTTAGATACTTAATAGAAAAGAAGGACTCTAAGCCACGCCTGATTCGTTGGGTGTTGCTACTACAAGAGTTCGATCTTGAAATTCGTGACCGCAAGGGCACTCAAAATCAAGTCGCTGATCACCTATCACGACTTGAAGGAGCTGAAAATGTAGTAGAAGTTGAGGAAATTCTAGAAACTTTTCCAGATGAGCAACTGCTCGCTACCACTCATCAGGAAGCGCCTTGGTAGACTATGCTAATTACCTGGCCAGTGGTATTGTTCCTCACGACCTGTCATCGGTCCAGAGGAAGAGATTCTTTCGTGAAAGCCAATTGTATTACTGGGATGAGCCCTACTTGTTTAGAATATGCCTTGATAACATGATCCGGAGATGCGTCCCCGAGATCGAACAATCTTCTGTCTTGCAGGCTTGTCACGCTTCGGCGTATGGCGGTCACTTTGGAGGAATCAGGACAGCAGCTAAGGTGCTAGAGGCCGGATTTTTCTGGCCAACAGTGTTCAAGGATGCTCACTTGTGGGTCAAGGGCTGTAATGAATGTCAACGCACCGGGAACATTTCCCGGCGTCACGAGATGCCCATGAACCCAGTTCAAGAGGTGGAAGTGTTTGATGTTTGGGGGATAGATTTCATGGGTCCCTTCGTCAGCTCCTATGGCAATAAATACATTCTTGTTGCTGTAGACTACGTGTCCAAGTGGGTGGAAGCTGCAGCATTACCCACCAATGATGCTAAGGTGGTGGTCGGGTTTCTAAAGAAGAACATATTCACCCGCTTTGGGACACCGCGCGCAATTATCAGCGACGGAGGCACTCACTTCTGCAACCGGGCCTTCGAGAAGTTGTTGGCTAAATATGATGTGCGCCACAAGGTGGCTACTCCGTACCACCCACAGCTAGTGGACAGGTTGAGGTGTC
>NW_017673603.1:123373-127363 GCF_001879085.1 Nicotiana attenuata
CACTTGATAAAAAACGAACTGAGGGTGCGATGTCTAAGCTTGTTTGTGGAGTCGTAATATATGCCTTAATTTTACACATCTTGTCTTGCTTGAACACTCGTATAATTGTGTTGATGAAGTGATTCAGAATGAGTTACATGCTAAGTGTGTGTGAGTTGTTACTTGCATCCTATGCTTGCATATGATACCTAGAACTTGCCCTGTGTGTGTGCAAAGCGAAATAGAAGTCGTTTGGTTTTAGAGATGATTGAGGCATTTCTTTGTGCAACCCTCTATACTTGAGAATCCACCTGTGCATATTACCATAGTTAACCCCTTTGAGCCTGAAGCCTGTTCTTTGATAACCCTATAATGATCTAAATCGCTGTGTTTGAATAAGCTAATTGTTTGAACCTTACCTCCTAGAAGCACTTGAATCACTAAAGAATATACAAAAGTCAAAGTGTGGGGTGGGAGAGAGTTAGTGAAAAAAGGGAATCAAGAATGAAGGTTCTGGTTGGTGAACTGGCAGTGTACAATAAATCTGAAAAAGAAAAAAAAAAGAAGAAGCCAGTTGTACCTAAAGAAAAGTGGGGGTCACAAGTGAAACAAAATGTGGAATAATGATTGGGTTGAACATGAAGGTGAAACAAAAGGAAGTGTGTATTAAAAGTGCTTAGGGAGGTTAGTCACTATATCCAAATATATCCTACCCGTCCCTTAGCCTACATTACAACCTATAAAGACCTCTTGATCTTTGACTGAATGGCTCGATTAGTGGAGTCTTACACTAGGGGCAAGCTTATGGTGTGTCTGTGTGGCATGTGAATGCTCTTTGCTGAGAGTGAGTGAATTCTTTCTATATATGATTCCTTGTTGTTTAATTTTATGTGTGTGTGGAACTTCTCTCAAATTTTGTTTATGTGAGGGCATGTGACTCAGGAAGAAAAAGTGAGTCTTCACTTCTGTAGAGTAATTAGAGTGAGCACAAGTGTGTCTTGGCATGAGAGTCTGCATTTGAGATATGATTGTGCACCGCTTAGGTCGATCTTTGATAATAGCAGGTGTGACATAAATTGGGGCAATGCATTGAGCAGTTAGGCCTAGAAGTGTGGTTTAGTTTGCTCGAGGACGAGCAAAGGTTTAAGTGTGGGGTGTTGATAATAGGTGAATTTGACTATAATCACACCTTAAATAATCACCTTCTTGTGTAGTTTTAATGCTAAAAGTGATAACAAAATGCTCTTATTAGTGCTTTTCATGATTTGCAGGTGATATGTGTACAAGGAATGCTAAGGAGCAATTTTGGAGTTAAAAATTGGAGAAAAGAGGCCAAATGTGTAAATTCCCAATGAAGCCACGCCCTGCCAGCCCTTAGAATTCAGAGAACTGGTTTGGCCGCGGTTCTACCGCGACCGCGGCAGAACCGCGGTGGAAAGCAGCTGCAGAACTTCAGTGATTCCGCGAGGGTGATTGGCCGCGGTTCTACCGCGACCGCGGCAGAACCGCGGCAGGCACAGAAAGTTCAGGGGTCAAAGTGTCAAATACGGGATTTTTAGACCTAAACCCTATTTAAAACATTAGACTTCGCCCAAGAGAGGCATGTATTGATTTTTAAGGTTTCTTAGCAAGGAAAACCATTGTGAGAGAACACTCTAAACATCTTTCTTCTTTCTTTTGATTTTTATGATGAATTCAATCTTAGTTTCTTTTCCCATAGCCATGAGTAGCTAAATTCCTTGTCTAAGGTTTTGATGGAACCTATTGGGTGATGAACTTCTTGTTTATGTGAATACAAATTGCTAGTTTAATCTCTATTTGTTCAACTTCGTGTTTGTTGTAGTTAATTGACAGGATCCTCAATTAGCTGTGCCTATTTAGTGTGCATAACTTGGAAAAGAGTGCATATTTAGGGTATTGTTGAATAACACCACTCCTAGATTATTAGAGGAATCTATAATTGTGGGTTTAAAGGTGGGATTAGGGATAACGAAGCCTTGGGTGTAATCTAAAGTGAATCGTGCTAAATAAAATAAGCTAGTGTATCTCGGGATAGTGCAATAGTAAAATTACTGTGATTACTCGGGAGAGATTTACGGTAAGATTATCGTTCATGATTGATAGAGATGTGTTGGTAAATTTGTCTGAGCATAAACAGAAGGGATTCCATCAATAGGGGAAATCATTGCCTTAGCTTTTCCTCATAATTGTTTACAACCTTATTAGTTTAGTTTACAGCTATTTAGTTACTTGCAAGCGTAGTTGCTAAAGAACATTCAACTGAGATTTGAATATTTGGGAAGCTGGTTCTGAAGAATTAGTGGGTCTGAAGATAGTGGTTGATAGGTTAACTCTCTGTGGATTCGACCCTGGGCGTAATACTCGGGTTATATTTGCAACGTCCGCAAAGTCCTTTTTATGAGGCATAGTTGGGCGTCATGAGTAAATTCTTATGTGTTAAGGTTCCGCGTGGCGATGATGTTATGTGAGCAGGGTGGCTCTTGAGACTTAGGTCTTGTATCGCACCTCAGTTGTGTTTGAGTTTTGTGGCTTATGACGCCATATGTTCCCTCAGGGATGGTATTATGCACTTAGCGTGCTTATGACCGACATTCCGTATGTTGTTATAATGAGCCAATTTAGCTCGATGTATATCTCCTTATGTGAGTTCTACGTATGGATTGGTTGGCACGCCGCCATGGTTATGTTGTTCGGATCGGGTTGCGCGCCGCAACAGCGTAATGTTCAGTACGGTTCCCCATACCGGTATATTGTGTTCTATTTCCTATTTTCTAAGGAAAGTCCGTATTAGTGCGGGAGTTAGATAATTCTCTTCAGAGTTCATTTTTCTTTTTGTATCACATTTTAAATTGGTAGCTTATTGGCACATTGTGGTATCACATGAGACTTTTGATTATGTCCGGGGTGGCTTATTGCCTGAGCAGTTCGTACTGGGTGAGATGAGCCCATTGGATTCAGGATCAGTCCAATCCGACTATATAGAGTATGTTAAGGAGCAAGATCTCCACTTGATTCAGAATATGGTAATGTTTCTTGTCAGAAGTATAGACTCAATGATTGGTTGACTCGGCAATGATTATGAATTTCTTCAGATCTCTTCTGTTGGGACGGTGTTGTAAGAGTTGGAGTAACCTGTGTATGTTATGGGGTGCAATGGGAGCACCAGATTCGTGGAATTTCAACTAAGTTGAACGGACAATGTTATTGTGGTCCAGTGAGTAAAGTAATGCAGTGTATGAATTCAGCAAAGTTATGCAGCCATGATTGGGTACAATGTGTGGTGGTTGAAATGGTGACCTTATGTTAAAAACAGGTCGGGCATAGAATTCCGGATGTTGGAATTGGGCTTTAAGGCGTATCTGCTTGAATAAAAGAGAATATCTTCAGAATTGATCGGGCTAATGTGCTCAACTGAGTTGTGACGGCACGGGAAGGTGCATGAGAAGTTAACCAGTGACTTCAGACTACTCCAGCATAGTTCTCAGCACGTTTGAGGACGAACGTTTGTTTAAGTGGGAGAGAATGTAACGACCCGACCGGTCGTTTTGAGTCCTAGCGCTCTGTTCAGCAGTCGGAGGCCATGAACAGCTTCATTTCGAGTATTACGACTTGTACGCGTGGTCGGAATTAAGTTCCGGGAAGTTCAAAGTTGATTTAGAAAGAGAATTTGCATTTGGGAAGCTTATAGTTGAAAGAATGAACTAGGATTGGATTTTTGAGTAAACGACCTCGGAATCAGGATCCGAAGGTTCCAGCAGGTTCGTATGATGATTTCGGACTTGGGCATATGCCCGGTTCAGGTTTTGGATAACCCGGGAGCGTTTTGGCGCCTATTGTGGAAGTTAGCATTTTAGAAGAAATTTCATAAGTTTGGTTTGAAGTGCATTTTAATGTTATCAATGTCCGTTTAGGATTCCGAGACTGCGTATAGCTCCGTATGGTGATTCTGGAGTTGGGAGCGCGATCGGAAGTGAATTCGGAGGTCCGTAG
>NW_017673604.1:0-12609 GCF_001879085.1 Nicotiana attenuata
TGTGCTCTTCCGATCTTGGTAGTGGTAGTCGTAGTAGTGGTAGTAGTAGTAGTAGTAGTAGTAGTAGTAGTAGTAGTAGTAGTAGTAGTAGTAGTGGTAGTGGTAGTCGTAGTAGTGGTAGTAGTAGTAGTAGTAGTGGTAGTCGTAGTAGTAGTAGTAGTAGTAGTAGTAGTAGTAGTGGTAGTAGTAGTAGTAGTAGTAGTAGTAGTAGTAGTAGTCGTAGGTAGTCGTAGTCTACTACTACTACTACTATTCAACCAAACTTTACAGCAAGTGCTTAACCGTACATAAGACTTGTACCGGGCGTCGGAACCAAAATACGAGCTCGATACCACAGTCTTTTAATCAAATTTCACTTTCCAATTCCCTAATTATTTTCAAAAAATAATTTCACATAAAAATTCATTTCTCAGACTTGGGACATCGGAATTGATTCCGGGCATACACCCATGTCCCATATTTTCCTACGGACCCTCCGGGACCGTCAAATCAGGGATCCGGGTCCGTTTGCCCAAAACGTTGACCGAAGTCAAACTTAATCAATTTCAATAACAAGATTTAACAATTTTTCTCACAAGTTTCATATTTAAACTTTCCGGCTGCGCGCCCGGACTGCGGACACAACTCGAGGAAACCCCAGATGAGGTTTCCAGGGCCTCAGAATTACAGGGTGGGTAAGGAAACAAGTGATGACCCCTTTGGGTCGTCACAAAATCTTATCTTCAAATCCAAAGAAAACAAACCCAAATCTCACATAGAACGAAATCTGGTCAAATGGAAGGCGTGGATGTGATTTCTCACATCCAACCGCTCCCATTTAACCGAAATTCATCCCAAGAGATCAAGAGCGCGTGAGAATGGCAACAACGCTGAAAATATTCCGTCAGAGACGGTTATGCCACGTTGGAGAGAGAGGAAGAGAGACCATGTGCGTTGAGTTTTATGGAAGAACTCGTCTGAAAACTCAGACGAGTTGGGACGATTTGGGCGAGCTGAATCGATGATACTCACAGAGCCCAGCTTCTGAGTTTGGGGAATTTAGGGTTCGTTCTTTTTTTTTCTTAGTCAAGGGTTATTTGGAGAACGGGTCGGGTCGGACCGATGGGGATGGGCGGGTAGCATGGGTTAAGGGGTGTGTTGGGCTAGGCGGATTGGGAGAAATTTAAAAATAGCCAGATTTACAACTGGTCGTTCAAAAATAGCCCAGTTTCAAAAGTAATCAAAATTTAGCCACTTTTCATGTAAAGATAAATCTGAGCGAAAACACTGTTCAAAATTCGGAAAATACGCCCGCATATTATACGGGAGTTCAAGTATAATTATGCTGGAACTCCCGCATAATATACTGGAGTTCCAGCAAGTATAAATGTCCAGTATAATATACTGGAGTTTTGAGCACCGGTGCTCCAATCTCCCGTATATTATACAGGAGTCAGCAAAGTATACCGGTCCAGCATAATATGCTGGAGTTCATACACAAATACACCAAACTGCCGTATATTATACGGGACCGGTCTCTGTTGCAGCAACATAGTGGCTATTTTTCATTGACTTGGTAAACGCTGGCTATTTTTGATTGACCAGTGCAAAAACTGGCTATACCGTGCTATTTTGACCGGATTGGGGATTAAATTGGGCTCAGGGATTTAGCCTTGGCCCAAAAATCCATTTCTTCAATTCTCTCTTCTTTCTTTTCTTTTTTCAATTCCCTTTCAAATTTCTTTTAATTCTCTTTTTTAAACTTAAATAAAATTAAAATAAACCTAGATTAATCCCTAGTCAAATTAAATTACCTAACACTAAATAAAAACTAACACAATTAATTAAGACCCAAATTAGAGGAAACACTACCCAAGTTCAAAAATTAAAATTAAAAGTGCAGAATAACTATTTTTTGTTACTTTTTTTTCACTTTTGTAAAATAACTAATTTACCACCTAAAAATGTAAAATTAAATCCTACGTGCAAATGCAACATATTTTTTTTGTATTTTTCATTAATTAAAATAAAATAAACATGCACAGACGAATGCAAACAATTAACACAAAAATGCCACAAAAATTCACAAAACTGTAAACACTGCAAGAAATTATTTTGTTTTGAATTTATGGGAGTAATTCATATAGGCAAAAATCACGTGCTCACAGGTTGTACAGCCCCCGTCTCTATCGAGGGGGTTAATAAGTCTTCAGCGTCGGGCTACCAAGGTGCTATTCACGAGCATAGACGAGGACAAGGAACGAGGATGGATGGGGCAATTTGTTCGAGTGAAGACTTCCGACCTAATCCCGGCCGAAAAGGTGCCATTTCCCGAGAAACGGAATATGAAGCGTAAGTACAATCCCACCTATAACTTCCATTTATTGTTTCATTTCCTTTGCTTTTCCTCATCAATATCCTTTCTTATGATGTAGAGGTCTCTTGGATGCCCGGTGCAATTCCTAACCTCGAGAGCTCGTTTGAAAATTGGCTTCGACCTCTTCGTATGTTGAGCACTCATGGTGTGATTTGGAAAGCGGTCGATGGGAGGCCAAAAATCACGGTAAGCCCCTTTTGACGTATTAGATGATCTTTTCTGAAATGTTTCTTTCCGTACTCACTTGATTTCCTTCCATACAGACCCCGGAGAAAATGTTGTCATGAGGCCCCGTCCGGGGAGGAAGAGGTATCGCCCTCGGCCCAGAAACCGGCAAAGGATAAAAAGAGAAAAAGGGCCCAGAAACCGGCAAAGGATAAAAAGAGAAAAAGGGTCTCGACCTCCGAGGACCCAAAGCCCAAAAAAAGTAATGCTCGTAAGCTGAAGAAAGACACGACCGTCATGCCTGCGGAGGTAGTTCACCGGCTAAGAGATGAAGAAGAAGAAAACGAAGACAACGGCTCCGAGCTGGTGGCTCCGAAATTCGATAACCCACTCCAACACCACTCTAATACCTCAAACTAATGCCGAACAATCTTAAGCTAGCCAAAGAATGTGTACACTAGTCAAAACATACTTAAGAACTCATAATTTATCAATTAGAAGCAAATTCTCAACCTCGCACGGAAGTCAACAAAAGTCAACTCGAGGCCTAGCGGCTTAAAATACACCCATAACTTATATAGTCTATACTTACAAAAATTATCCAATTTTGTCTATGAAATGATCTTCATATCAAGAATTTACCATTTCTCAACCTTGGGGTTCAAAATCCCAATTTCTACGACCCAAATACGGATAAACTTGATAACCAACAAAACTAATCAAGAAAAAAAATCAAAATAAAGGTTATATACTTACCCCCTTTTGTAAAACGAGAAGAACACCGCAAAAATCACCTCAAACCGAGGTCTAGAACTCAAAATATGCTCAAAATACTAAAATATTCGATCTGCAAATTTAAAATAATGTCCAGGTGGTTTTTTATTCATCACCTCCTGGGGACACCTTCGCCTTCGCGAAGAGAAATTTTTTGTGCTGAGCGATGACCCAGAATTCCTTCTTCGTGTTCACGAACCTTCCTCGTGTTCGCAGAGAGCAAAAGTTTGTACCAGAAGCAAACAATCTTTTTCGATACTGAAATGAGCATAACTCTCTCATACGACATTGGAATTTAACAATATTTGTTGCTATGATTCTGAAATGAAGATACGGGTTTAATGGCTCAATCAAAAACACAATTTAGAGCTCATTTGATCAATATGGTACCCTTCATGCCCAAAGAAACAATGTCGAAACATCAAATAAGAGTGCGACAACCCAAACTCATCGGAATCTAACTAAAACTTGTAGACAAGTCCAAAATCATCATACAAATATGTTGAAACTTTTACATCGTGTATCCGAGCTTGTTAAGTCCAATATTTAACTGTGGTCCACTCAAATTCTTAAACTTAACTAGTATGCAATTTAAGTGTCCGAATCACTCTTAAAACCTCAAAGGAAACCAAATTTCACACACAAATCCAATATGACAACACGAACCTGCCACAAGGCTCAGATAGTAAATGGGGTCCATTATGATCAAAGTCCACTATAAGTCAAATTTGGCCAATTCTAACACCTTCAAAATGCCAACCTTCGACAATTATCCTCAAAATAACCTAGGAACCTCATAAATCAAATTCGCGCATCAACCCAAGTCGAAAATCACTATCTGGGTCTATCGGAACCATAAAAACTTTGATTCGATGTCATTCACTCAGAAATCAAACCTTAGTAAACTCTTCCAACTTAAAGTTTCCAAATTGAGAATCACTCTTCCAAATCAATCCCGAACCTCTCGAACATCAAAACCTATGACACACGCAACTCATAATGCTTTATATAAAGCTAATCAAGGTCTTAAACCGCCGAACGGAATGCTAAAACTCAAAACGATCAATTGGATCGTCACAGTTTATAGCATTAAAATAGGTCTAAGAGGTGGGAATATATTTGGTACCAAAAGCAAGCAGAGGATAAAATTAACCTATTTATAATAGTTTAAGGATAATTTTGCCCCTTTTATGAACATAAAAAAAAATATACAAATTGTCCAACAACTTCTAATGACAGTTTTCCGTTGAAAATTTACCTGAAAATCTACATCAACAGATGGAGAGAGAAAGTGAATCTTTTTTTTTTCAAACCCCAAATAAGTCAGAATGATAATGATACAGTTATTTCACAAATCTGTCAGAATGTGATAATGATACCTCTTTCTCTTTGGCCTGAGCAAAATTTGAGAAGAAGAGCATGGGTAAGTATATTGTTAATTAAGAAAAAAAAATCAATATTTAATTTGAAGTAGCAAGAAACTGAAGTCACTAATAAAATTTTGATTAATTGTATTGTGCAGATGAGTGTGGAGGAAGCAAGTGAAGTTTGTCAGCAATGGTGGATGAAAGAAGCCCTTGAGAGATTAGTTGAGAGACTGAATTCATCAGATATTGACAAAGAAGTTGTTCTGTCAAGTTCTCTTAGCTAGAAAAAGAGAATATGATCTCGGCAGGCATTTCGATTCTCGAACTCGGTACCTTGTCTTCGTCACTTTGATTTTCTCCACTACGAGGCTGACCCTCGATGCAACTCTCTGGTCTCGATCAAATAGTAAAATCGGGTAGGCCCAGTTTTAACCGTATACAAATAGTCCCCTCGTTTCTTAGAATGTAATGAGAAGAAGTGAATTGAGCCTTCAATTTTGTACTTCGACCTGTCATGACGTCACCCTCATTACATAAGCGGCAGAAGTGATTGAAATGTCCCATCTTGTACAGTTCCCAACGTAATTAATGAACGTCAGTTGGTGGTCGGCCACCAGTGCCTTTGAACTATCATCGTGAATCGCTTAAATAGCCCCTTCTCTCGTTAATTCAATCTTTGCTTTCACTTCCTTCTAATCCCTTAAGCTTTTTACATCTCTTAAGCTCATTATTTCTTTAAAATCTCCAGGTTTGGTTGTCAATCTTCCCTCAAAACACCAAGCCTTACTCTCTTCTTAAACTTATACAAAAATGGCAAAAACATCAAAGAACGTTCCTCAAAAGGAAAAAGCTTCTTCATCGCGGCCCACCGACGACAAAACACCGGTGGAGCCACGCCTTGAGAAGTGTGTTACCGGGGGGTATGAACTTACTTCCGACTTCAAAGTTGAGAAAACTCTGTTGGTCCCTGGTCGATACGAGCCAATGTCGAGATATATATGCTCGATAACTGAGAGTCACCTTGAGTAGGTTAAGAAAGAATGCCATTGGGAAGATAAAGAGGTGGTGATCACCGCCCCCGAAGAAGACATCACCACCCATGTGAAGGGGTTTCTGAGTGTTTACACTTACCTTTTCACGATGGGCCCTGTCGATCCCGTCATCTTCAATTTTTACTGCCAATACCAAATAAACCTAGGTCAGATTCGTCCCTCCATTTGGCAGATTGTTATTCTGCTCCAATTCTTCACGAGCAAAGTCGAAGGGATATCTGTCACCCTCGACCATCTTATCAGATTGTACAGCCCCCGTCTCTATCGAGGCGGGTTAATAAGTCTTCAACGTCGGGCTACCAAGGTGCTATTGATGTTCTAAACGTCAATACCACACAAGAGGGGGGGTGATTTGTGTGGTACCCAATTTTCGCTCTAGAAGAACCTGGTTCTTCTAGGTGTTCTAACTATTGCAGTTTGCAGAATAATAAATGCATAAACTAAAGAACACAGAGATTTTTACATGGAAAACACCTGGCTCAAAAGGTGAAAAAACCACGACATACTACTCAGTAGGATTTTCCCAAACTTCCACTAAAATCACTGAGCCAAAACAGCATTTACAAAAACTCTTTGTAAACCTAAGGATTAACTCTAATCCCAGCGTGGCACACATCCTCAACTGTTGCGACACTTTCAAGTTAACTCTAACTTGAATACTCAAAGTACCTAATACAATTGCTTCTAAATAAGCTGAAAGGTACAAACAGAAATTCCTACTACAATTGAACTAGAATAAGAATAAACACAATGGAACTGGTTCTTCTCTCTCGTTCAAGTAGCTTCAGGAGTGCACACTTATATCTCACATATATTGCTTTCAAAACAGACTTGCTCTTTTGCTCTCAATTATGTTTTACTTCTACGTATGTGCAATACCTGTAAAAGAGAACAAACTCAGTTATTTATTGAGTTAGTAATTAGAGTTTGATTGAGACTCTATTGCTTATCCTTAGACGATTTTGAGTCCTTGACCAATACAAACTCCAACCCTTATCCTAGATTAGGATTGTGTTCTCTCCTCATAAGGAGACTGTTCTCCTTATCCCAACTGCAATCTTTTCGATTTAGTTCAGAAGATATTGTTGCTTGATCTCTACGGTATATCTTCCTCACGTGCATCTCATATGCAATGGTTGATAAACACTGTGTTTCACCTGATGGACCAGGTCCATTGAGTTCATTTGTGAATCTTCAAAACTTCAACTGAACTTGGGCCAACAAATTCCCCCTTTTTGATGATGACAAACTCTGTGCTTTTACTGATTAGAGAACCTGCGGAACTCAGCTGCAATATCAGCGCTTAAAATTTAACTTATCATTAAGGGCCAGATTTAATTAGGTCATAAACATCACTGTTCAGATAATAGAGTTTAAGCACAATATCTTCCCCCTTTTGGCATCATCAAAAAGTCGCATAAATAATGTGAATCCCAGAATATTAATTAGTACTCATGGCCACTGAGGCAACTGCAAGTGAAAGCATGCTTTAGTTAATCAAAAATCATCTTGACAAAAAAATAACTATAAAGATCAGAATTAACATAAAGGAAGAGAAATGCACATTGTCATTGATAAGCAGTGCTTCTATATAACAGTCCACAAAAAGAAAGAACAAAAACTACCAACCATGAGCAAAAACAAAAGAAAGTCCCGAATCTAGGTCACTGGGGGGTTTTCTAGACTGGTTTAGAACAGGACAAGGAAACCTAAGGCTTTGAGGAGCTAGAGGATTGGGTTTGTAGCAGATTAAGCATGGTTTGGAGCATTCCTTCACTCTTTTCTTTTTCCTTTGCAAGTTCAGCTCTTAACCCATTCCTCTCTTCTTCCAGTTCAACAACTCGAGCTTGAAGCCTTGCAATCTCAGCATCCTTTGTCCCTACCTCCTGAACCAAAGCTCTGACCTTGCTATTTACTGGAGTCTTCACTGATGAACCAGGTTCAAAAGGGCCTACACTGAGGATATAATCACGGGCCTGAAGAGTCTTGATGCCAAAATGCTCTTTGCTGGAAGCCATCTCCCATTTCTTCAAGGGAACGTTCAGCTTGTCCAGCACAGCTGTCAGAATAAACCCATAAGGAATGGCATGAGCCTTTGAACCATTGAGAACCCTGTCTAGCAGCTTAACAATGAAAGCAGGCCAGTTGATCTGCTTTCCTTCCACCAAGCACTGCATGAGGACCAGGTCCATGTAGTTTGCTGTGTGCCTCCTTTCCTGTCTAGGCAGCAGGCATTTGTTTACAAATTCAAAGAGCACTTTATGCTCTGGCCTCATCTCACTCTTTTGAACAGCCCTTGCTTCAGGAACCTCCTCAGCATCTGTAGTGTCACAGAAGTTCCTAGTGATTTGAAGTTCAGTAGGCAGACCATCCAGGCAAGGCCACTTTTGCCTTGTGTAATCATCATAGCCCTCACTTGGAATGTTCAGGATTCTACCCAACTTAGGTGCATCAAATTTCACCTTCACCCCCTTCACTATACTGGTTACCAGCCCATTCTGCACAGTCCCATTAGCCATGAATTCAACAAGTTCTTTTCTGGCCAATCTTCCATCCATCTGAAGGACCATGTCCTTCCATCCTTGTGCCTCCAGTGAAGTCAACAATCTTACCATGCCTAGCTCCTCCAGGTCTTTGAGCAATCTACCTTTTAGAATTTTTCGTTTGCCAAAATTGACAAACCTATCTTGTTCCTGTTCTAACTCTTCTTCTCCTTCTTCTTCACTCCACTCTTCATCCTCTTCTTCCTCAACTTGCACTTGTTTTCCCTTTGCATCTGACCTAGTTCTTTTAGCTAGAGAGGATTCAGCAGGTACAGACTTGGAGGGCTTCTTTGCAGAAGACCTGGTTCTCTTTGATTTGGCAGTGGGAACTTCAACAGTCGTACTTCTCTCTTGATGGACCAGTTCCATCTCTTCCTCTTCCTCTTCTATAGCAGCCTCAGAACTTTCAACCATTTTTGCTTTTCCCTTTTCTTTCTTCTTTTTCTTACTCTCCTCTAGTGCCTTTTGCAGTTCTGCTTCACTTTGCCTCACCCTACTTCTTGTGGCTCTACCCCTAGGTGCAACAGACTTAGGTGATGAAACTTTGCTCTTCTTAGTTGGTTTGGACGCAACAGGGGTCCTTTGTGAGGAGGCCTTGCGTTTCTTTGGATCATAACCGGCTTCAACTTTCTTTAGCATATCTGCCAAAGTCTCCTCCATTGATGAACCGGGTTCATCTGGTTGTTCACTCAAATTTATCAGACCCTCAGCAGCTTCACCTGACCCATTTCCCCCTGACTTCATGCCTCCCTCTTCTCCACTACCACATATAGCTAAAACTTTCCCTTTCTTTTTCTTTCTTATTTTACTAGATTCAGCCCCTTCAACATTTTTAGCAGTCCCTACCAGAGCAAACCTATTATCCTCCCTTTCTAATACATCAGAAAACAATAAACAAGTGTTTACCTCTCCTGGGGTTTCTTGACTCTTGTCAGTGTCAGAAGACCAGGTTCTTCTCCTTCACTGGCAGAGATAAATTTTTCAGATTCAGAGCTTGAGTCGCTTTCTTTGGTTGTAACTTCCTTCCTTTGACTAGCCTGTAGTTTTTCGTTCAAGACTTTCCTCAAAGAACCAGATGCAACAATTTTTCTAGCTAACATTTTCTGGCGACGAAATTTGGGTTTTGGGGGTTCACTAGGAGGAGTTGAAGATGAGGTTTTGGGGGAGACTGGTGGAGGAGTTCCGGGGTTGTCTTGGGGATTAGTCATGGCGGAGAATTTTTGGGGACTTTAGGAATTTTTGGAGAAGAAGGCAGATGATCAGAAATTCTAGAATTAGAGTGACGGTTATGAGTGATTTGGTGGATTTTTAAAGAGAGGTCATGATTAGGGCAGTAATGGCAGCCTTTTCAGAGGTCAAGTAGGAGTGTAATCAAGTTAGAGTTCCGGTCTCCTAAGTGATTAATGAAAATCGCTAGATTTTAGGGAAGAGACCTGTTATAGTTAGACTCCTAGTTTAATGAAACTGGTTCAATTGCTCAAAGGATAAAATTTTCTGGACGTTTGGTGTAACAAGGACTTCTGCTCATGATATATAATTTCATCTTTCTAATTGTGCAAAGTATAGAAACATACCTGAACTTTCTCATGAGCATATATTGATGAACCAGGTTCTTCAAGTAGAACTTCTCTTGATTATGCCTCAAATGTCAGAATAAAAATTTTTGTAAGAGATCAGTGAGTCATATAAACACATGTCACATGAGTATACTAGTTAAAGTATGAGACTGAGTAAGAATTAGTCTAGATATTTATATGAATTAAGAACTCCTAACCAAAAAAAAATTCATTTTTTTTCATTTTTTTTTCATTGTGCATTCTGAACTGGACCTTTTAGGTGATCTTAATCATTCCTAATTCCAACCTGTTCCTTTCAAAGTTTTCTCTACTTAATGCCTTAGTGAAAATGTCAGCTATTTGCTTATCAGTAGCACAAAATTCTACGGAGATTAACTCTTTCTCATAGTTATCTCTTAAGAAGTGGTGCCTAACATCTATGTGCTTAGTCCTTTTATGATGAACAGGATTCTTTGTCATACTTATAGCACTAGTGTTATTACAGAATATTGGTATGCACCCCACTTCAATTCCAAAATCTACCAGTTCTTGCTTAATCCACAGCAATTGAGCACAACATGAAGCAGCATCAACATATTCAGCTTCAGCAGTAGAGAGAGCTACTGAATTCTGCTTTTTGGTAGCCCATGATACAAGACAAGAACCCAGGAAGTGTGCCATACCTGAGGTGCTCTTCCTATCCACTAGAAAACCTGCATAATCAGCATCAGCGTATCCAATTAAGTCAAAATTACTACCTTTGGGATACCAAAGACACAAATCAGTGGTGCCTTTCAAATATCTCAATATCCTTTTGACAGCTGTCAAGTGTGACTCCTTTGTATTTGCTTGGAAACGAGCACAAAGCCCTCTTTTGTACCCATGCTCCAGTAGAAATTTTGACAATCTTTCATACCAAGCTCTTGGGGCCTATTTGAGATCGTATAGAGCCTTATCTAGCTTGTACACATGTTCAGGACACTCCTTGCTTTCAAATCCTGGAGGTTGTTTCACAAACACTTCTTCCTTGAGGTAGCCATTTAGGAAGGCACTTTTGACATCCATCTGATGAAGAGTGAATTCCATATGTGCTGCAAAGGCTATGAGGAGTCTAATTGCTTCAAGTCTAGCAACTGGAGCAAAGGTCTCATCATAGTCAATACCTTCCTCTTGACTATAGCCTTGAACCACTACCCTTGCTTTGTTTCTTGTAACAGTTCCATCTTCATCTAGTTTGTTCCTGAAGACCCATTTTGTGCCAATGACTGATCTGTCCTTGGGTCTTGGAACCAAATGCCAAACTTGACTTCTCTCAAATTGATTGAGTCCATCCTGCATAGCATTGACCCAATCTGCATCCTGCAAAGCTTCAACAACATTTCTGGATTCAATGATGGACAGAAAAGCATCAAATGCACACAGATTCTTCAGTTGAGATCTAGTTTTGACTCCAGATGTTGGATCATTGATGATGTTCTCAATGGGATGAGAGCTCAGGTACTTGTAAGATTTCCCTGCCAGCTGGTTCCTGCTAGATGCTTCTTTATTGTTCTGTTGCTGAGGAACAGGTTCAAGTACAGGTTCCTTCAGAGAGTTTTGATCAATTTCTCTCAGATTAGTTCCCCCTGTCAGGTTGCCCTAATTTGAAGGACCTGTTCCATCACCTGTTCCTTCCTTTGATGCCACTTTGACTTGAGCTGTGGCTTCAGTCAATTGTTTCACCAGTCCAATGGCTTCATCTTCATGTTCCTGTCTCTCAGAAAGAATGTTAGATTCATCAAATACAACATGTACACTTTCTTCTACACACAGAGTTCTTTTATTAAACACTTTATATGCTTTGCTATGTGAAGAATATCCCAAGAATACTCCCTCATCACTTCTGGGATCAAACTTACCTAGGGAGTCTTTGCCATTATTGTGCACATAGCACTTGCAACCAAAAGCCCTAAGATGGGATATGTTTGGTTTTCTCCCTTTAAGTAACTCATAGGGAGTTTTCTCTACAAGAGGTCTAGTCATGCATCTATTGATTATGTAGCATGCAGTGTTTATAGCCTCTGCCCAGAAGCTGTGAGGTAGTTTACTGAAAAGAAGCATGGTCCTTGTCTTCCTTAAACATGATATTAGGTAACCCTATCACCAAGTCTTTGGAGACTAATTTGTTCAATTGATTTAGACTGGCATGACCAAGTCTTTTGTGCCAAAGGAGGGGATCATTAATTAACACACTTAGGCAAGTGAGTTCATTTTCAGAGAGAGTTGACAAATCTACAATGTAAATATTGTTAACTCTCTTTCCCTGCAAAACAATCTTGTCATTAGTAAGGTTAATCACAAAGCATTTGGTAGAGGTGAAAGATACAAAATTACCTCTGTCACACAGTTGTGACACACTTATCAGGCTATATTTTAAGCCATCTATCAAATAGACATTCTCGATGGAATGAGAGTCTGTCTTTTCTATCTTTCCAACCCCAATGATCTCACATTTCTTTTCATTTCCAAAGGAGACATTACCTCCTTTTAGGTTCTCAAGTGAAAGGAAATGGTCCTTGTTCCCAGTCATATGTTTTGAGCAGCCACTATCCATGTACCATATTTGGCTACTCCCCTTCACTTGGACCTGCAAAATGAAATCATGGGTTAGTCTTAGGAACCCAAACTAGTTTGGGTNGGCTTCATCTTCATGTTCCTGTCTCTCAGAAAGAATGTTAGATTCATCAAATACAACATGTACACTTTCTTCTACACACAGAGTTCTTTTATTAAACACCTTATATGCTTTGCTATGTG
>NW_017673604.1:12621-25173 GCF_001879085.1 Nicotiana attenuata
CCCTAAGATGGGATATGTTAGGTTTTCTCCCTTTAAGTAACTCATAGGGAGTTTTCTCTACAAGAGGTCTAGTCATGCATCTATTGATTATGTACCATGCAGTGTTTATAGCCTCTGCCCAGAAGCTGTGAGGTAGTTTACTAGAAAGAAGCATGGTCCTTGCCATATCCTCAAGGGTCCTGTTCTTCCTTTCAACTACCCCATTTTGCTGAGGGGTCCTAGGAGCAGAGAAATTATGATCTATTCCATTTTCATCACAAAATTCACCAAATTTTACATTTTCAAATTCAGTTCCATGATCAGACCTAATTGATGCAAGTTGATTTCCTAACTGTTTTTGAGTTTTTCTAACAAAAGCATTGAACATTTCAAATGCTTCATCTTTAGAGGTTAGAAATAGCACCCAGGTAAATCTAGAGTAATCATCAACAAGCACCATTACATATCTCTTTCCACCTCTGCTCATGGTTCTCATTGGACTGCAGAGATCCATATGAACCAGTTCCAACGTCTTGGACGTACTTACCATTTTCTTGGATTTGAAGGATGACCTTACCTGCTTCCCCCTTGCACATGCCTCACAAACTTTGTCTTCCTTAAACTTGATATTACATAACCCTATCACCAAGTCTTTGGAGACTAATTTGTTCAATTGATTTAGACTGGCATGAACAAGTCTTTTGTGCCAAAGGAGGGGATCATTAATTAACACACTTAGGCAAGTGAGTTCATTTTCAGAGAGAGTTGACAAATCTACAATGTAAATATTGTTAACTCTCTTTCCCTGCAAAACAATCTTGTCAGTAGTAAGGTTAATCACAAAGCATTTGGTAGAGGTGAAAGCTACAAGATTACCTCTGTCACACAGTTGTCACACACTTATCAGGCTATATTTTAAGCCATCTATCAAATAGACATTCTCGATGGAATGAGAGTCTGTCTTTCCTACCTTTCCAACCCCAATGATCTCACCTTTCTTTCCATTTCCAAAGGAGACATTACCTCCTTTTAGGTTCTCAAGTGAAAGGAACTGGTCCTTGTTCCCAGTCATATGTTTTGAGCAACCACTATCCATGTACCATATTTGGCTACTCCCCTTCACTTGGATCTCCTGTTCATCCTCTGATTCTCCGATGGCCATGAGAGCTTTCTCATCTTCAGCTTCATCTTCTAAGCCCTCATCTGAGGTTTCTCCCCATGCAGCAACCATAGCTTTAGTTGAACCTTTGTTCCTTTTTGGTTGGACCTGTTCCTTCTTCCTGTTTCTCCGTTCAGCTCTTTCTTTCTTCCACTCAATCTCCCATTGAGGGCAATTCTTGATCATGTGATCTGTCTTACCACACTTATAGCAACCATCATTAGTCTGCTTCTCAGGAGCCCGAGATTTGTTGGAGGTTATTCCTCTTGAAGGACCCTTTCCTCTCATAAGATACTTTTTGAAATCCCTGGGTATCATAGCCATCTCATCATCTTCAAGATCTGATCCTTCTGAAATTCTGAGAGCCAGACTTCTTTCTTTCTTTGGAGCATCCAACTTCATAGTCTGCCTTCTCAATTCATAGGCAGTCAGATTTCCAATCAGTTCATCCAATTTTAGGGTAGCAATATTCTTGGATTCCTGAATGGCTGTGATTTTGCTTTCCCAGGAAATTGGCAGAACTCTAGTTAAGATCTTCTCAACCTTGTCTTCTTCCAGGATAAACCTTCCAAGAGACTCAAGTTCATTTTTCAGTGTAGTGAACCTGGTATACATCTCTTGGATGGTTTCTCCATCCTTCATAGTAAAATTCTCATATTGAGAATATAGCAGTGTTCCTCTTGACCTCTTCACTTGAGGTGTTCCTTCATGAGTCACTTGTAAGGTGTCCCAAATTTCCTTGGCAGTGGTGCAGCTTTGGATCCTGCTGTACTCATCTGGACCAAGTCCACATACTAGCCACTTCTTGGCCTTAGCATTCTTTTCCCATTTCTTTAAGTCTTCAGCAGTGCAATCAGCTCTAGTCTTTGGAACATCCAATCCTTCAACAGTTTTCTTTGTTGTGGCTAGAGGACCATCAGTGATGATGTCCCAGAGCTCATAGTCTTCTCCCATGATGTGGTCTCTCATTCTATTCTTCCACCAGGAGTAGTAGAGACCATTGAAAAGTGGAGGCTTAGCAGTGGATTACCCTTCCCAGTTTCCAGGTGGTGCACTCATGTTGATCTTTCCTAAGGTGTTAACCTCTTCAAGGATAACCTACTCTGATACCAATTGATGTTCTAAACGTCAATACCACACAAGAGGGGGGGTGATTTGTGTGGTACCCAATTTTCGCTCTAGAAGAACCTGGTTCTTCTAGGTGTTCTAACTATTGCAGTTTGCGGAATAATAAATGCATAAACTAAAGAACACAGATATTTTTACGTGGAAAATACCTGGCTCGAAAGGTGAAAAAACCACGACCTACTACTCAGTAGGATTTTCCCAAACTTCCACTAAAATCACTGAGCCAAAACAGCATTTACAAAAATTCTTTGTAAACCTAAGGATTAACTCTAATCCCAGTGTGGCACACAGCCTCAACTGTTGCGACACTTTCAAGTTAACTCTAACTTGAATACTCAAAGTACCTAATACAATTGCTTCTAAATAAGCTGAAAGGTACAAACAGAAATTCCTACTACAATTGAACTAGAATAAGAATAAACACAATGGAACCGGTTCTTCTCTCTCGTTCAAGTAGCTTTAGGAGTGCACACTTATATCTCACATATATTGCTTTCAAAACAGACTTGCTCTTTTGCTCTCAATTATGTTTTACTTCTGCGTATGTGCAACACCTGTAATAGAGAACAAACTCAGTTATTTATTGAGTTAGTAATTAGAGTTTGATTGAGACTCTATTGCTTATCCTTAGACGATTTTGAGTCCTTGACCAATACAAACTCCAACCCTTATCCTAGATTAGGATTGTGTTCTCTCCTCATAAGGAGACTGTTCTCCTTATCCCAACTGCAATCTTTTCGATTTAGTTCAGAAGATATTGTTGCTTGATCTCTACGGTATATCTTCCTCACGTGCATCTCATATGCAATGGTTGATAAACATTGTGTTTCACCAGATGGACTAGGTCCATTACTGAGTTCATTTGTCAATCTTCAAAACTTCAACTGAACTTGGGCCAACAGCTATTTACGAGCATAGACGAGGACAACGAATGAGGATGGATGGGGCAGTTTGTTCGAGTGAAGACTTCCGACCTAATCCCGACCAAAAAGGTGCCATTTCCCGAGAAATGGAATATGAAGCGTAAGTACAATCCCACCTATAACTTCCATTTATTGTTTTATTCCCTTTGCTCTTTCTCATCGATATCCTTTCTTATGATGTAGAGGTCTCTTGGATGCCCGGTGCAATTCCTAACCTCGAGAGCTGGGTTTGAAAATTGGCTTTGACCTCTTCGTAGATGCGGTTTCGCTTCTGCGGGAAAAACCACCGCATCTGCGGAGCCTGCTGCACCAACCAAAACCGCTTCTACGGTCTTCTCTTCGCACCTGCGATGCCGCTTCTGCGGTCCCATTTCCGCAGAAGCGGAAATACCAGAAGCAGCAGCCAAATCAAAATCTCCCAAGTCCAAAACTCTCCGTTAGCCATCCGGAATCACCCCTAGGCCCCCGGGACCTCAACCAAAAACACTAACACATCCCAAAACATCATCCAAACTTGTTCCAATTATCCAAACATCTCAAACAACACCAAAACCATCAAATTACATCGAATTCAAGCCTAAGTTCTTCTAAAACTTCCGAAACACGCATTCGATCAAAAACCCAACCAAATCACCTCCGAACGTCCTGAAATTTTGCACACACATTCAAAATCACATAACGAAGCTACAGCAACTCTCGGAATTCCATTCCGACCCTCGGATCAAAATCTCACCTACCAACCGGAAATCGCCAAAATTCTAACTTCGCCAATTCAAGCCTAATTCTACACCGGACCTCCAAAACTACTTCCGATCACACTCCTAAGTCACAAATCATCCCCCGAAGCTAACCGGACCATCAGAAATCATAACCGAACCCTCTAACACATAAGTCAACGTCCGATTGACTTTTCCAAACTAAGCCTTCCTTAAAGAGACTAAGTGTCTCATTTCCTTCTAAAATCAATCCAAACCAACTCGATCACACAAGACACTGATATGAAGCATAAAGAAACAGAAAATTGGAGAAACGGAGCAGTAACTCATGAGACGACGGGTCGGACCGTCACAACACGCAAGTCATAATGCTTTATATAAAACTAATCAAGGTCTCAAACCGCCGAACGGAATGCTAGAACTCAAAACGATCAATTGGATCGTCACAGTTTATAGCATTAAAATAGGTCTAAGAGGTGGGAATATATTTGGTACCAAAAGCAAGCAGAGGATAAAATTAACCTATTTCTAATAGTTTAAGGATAATTTTGCCCCTTTTACGAACAATAAAAAAGATATACAAATTGTTCAACAACTTCTAATGACAGTTTCCCTTTGAAAATTTACCTGAAAATCTGTATCAACAAATGGAGAGAGAGAGTGAATTTTTTTTTATTTTTTTCCAAACCCCAAATAAGTCAGAATGATAATGATACAGTTATTTCACAAATCTGTCAGAATGTGATAATGATACAGTTGTGGAATCCCTCGGACCATCCAGCATTTGTGATAGATTCTTGGATCTACTTTTTTTTCTCTTTCCCTATTGCTCTATTTACAAAATCCTAAAGAAAATGAATTTTTTTTCTTTTTCTAGCTAAGAGAACTTGAAATAACAGCTTCTTTGTCAATATCTGATGAATTCAGCCTCTTAACTAGTCTCTCAAGGGCTTCTTTCATCCACCATTGCTGACAAACTTCACTTGCTTCCTCCACACTCATCTGCACAATACAATTAATCAAAATTTTATTAGTGACTTCAGTTTCTTGCTACTTCAAATTAAATACTGAATTTTTTTTCTTAACAATATACTCACCCATGCTCTTCTTCTCAAATTTTGCTCAGGCCAAAGAGAAAGTTGTTCTGTGACAAGCAATGGAAACATGTAACCTTCATGATAGATGCCTTGACTCTTGCTCTTGAATCTCCAGTTTCCTAATTCACACTGAAACAGAAGCATAAATTTATTAATAATTCTTCAACATAACTATACTAATTATATATATTTTTATTAAAAATTAATACATAATTAAAACATGATGAAACAATAGAAAAATGATAGAGACCTGAACAATGCCAAGAACACCAGCTTCTTCAAGGGATTCACGAGAAGCTGCTTCTTCAACAGATTCATCTAGCTCCCATCCTCCCTGCAAATTAAAATTCCATTTGTGTTATTAATTAATCACCGATGACCCAAAGAAATAAAATAAAATAAAAAAATGAAAAATCATTCAGTGATGAATACTATAATGATTATGTACCTTGGGAAACATCATTGCATGACCCTTCTGGGAACTAACAACAAGGACCTCAAATACACCATTTCTTGTAAATCTATATGGAATACATCTGCAAAAATATATGGAAAATTTGCAGAATTAATATTAACACTCAAAAACGCCTAACAGAAAATTTACGTAGAGAAATTAGAAAAAGACAAGGGAAACGAAGACCTACCCAACAACAAGGCGGCGGCCTTTGTTGTACCTCTGCAATTGCCTTCCTGTACGAGAAACCATACAAACCATTTTTCCTTTATTTTCTTTTTCTCAGAAAAGAAAATTCAGACAAGCAGAGAGATTCTGTCTTAAAGGTGTTTACACAAAAATAGATTGAGAAGATATAAGCTAAAAGCCAATGGAAAAAATGATAGGAGAAGAATGGAAGAGAGAAGAATTCATGAAGTTGGATTTGTCTATGGGCTTTAAATAGAGAACATACATATGCTTAAAACCCCTCCCCCACCCCCTCCCCCCTAAAAAAATAAAAAAGTTGGATTTATTAGTTTTTTGATGTTTGTGTTAGCTGATGAAAACCGCGGATGCGTGTTATTATTGTATGGAATAATAATGGAAGTAGAAGTAGAAGCGTGTCACCATACTAACGTCGCCTTCTTTCTTCTTTCTTCTTTCTTAAGCCTTAAGTCTCAATTGCTATTTTCTTATTTACTCCATTGTCCAAATTCATGTGATGTTTTTTCAGCTAGTACAAGTTTAAATGACAGAAACATTTTTAAAATTTATGATTAAAATAAACTATAGAAATTTTTTAAATTATAAATTATTACTTAAGGATAAGATAAAATGTTAACAGTTAATATATTACGTACTATAAATACAGAAAGATGTTATTTTTATTGGGATGACTAAAAAGAAAATAATATAACCTAATTTAGAACAAAGAGAGTAGTATATATATACCATAAAAAGAATAAAACTATCAATGTAATTCCATCATTTATAATAAGCTAGTATTAGTTTTTCTCTATGCTATTTTTTTAATTATCTCGCTAACAATATTAAATTAAATATAAAGAGGTCCTTGTTATAGTAGATCAACATGTCATGATAGTATAAAAATTTACGTTTGCTAATGTACAAAACTTAAGCTAGTTCTTTAATTTTATCTCGTTCTTTTCTTTTTTTTAATTACTAGTTTACTCTCTATTATTTGTCTTGTAATTATTAGGGGCATTAATCATTGGTTAATAACAATGTTGCTATATAGATTTGTTTGGTACTCCACTAATTTAAGGAGCAAATAATTTTTCTTCTCGCGAAATCATTGGGAATAACTTAAGTCGGCATGGAAAAAGATATAAAGCTTAGTCTCAATAAAAGACAAAAACAGAAGAAACAATGGAGAGGTTATTTGATGTGGACGAGTAATTAAATGCAATAATTATTGTTTAATATTTGGATTTATCTTTTGTTAATAGGTATCATTAAACTAATATCCTGCTGGATCTTACTGGGCTGGGATTTTTGACTTTAGTTATAACTACAGAAAGGTGCATGTGTCTTATTCTCCAAAAGAATAAAAAATAAAAGTAAATGCGATTGGAGGGGAAAGACTTCAGTTAGTTACCTAACGTGTCTACTACGTGGTTTTGCAGTGCATTAAGTTTATTCTCTACTTTATTTCCTTTTTAACAAGATTTTCTCCTTTTGCTAATCATGTTTATAGTATTAGATTAAGAAAATTGTTAGTGATGCTTACAGGGCATCTTTTGAATATGTAAGAAAGAAGAATGGTTGAAAATTGATGGACTTCTTTATCCTAAATTCAGTTCTTTCTAGCAGTTGGGCAACTTATAATCTTGTTAATTTTATCTAGGACATGTTAAGTGGGGTATACAGGGCTTGATTTCGTTAACTCTAGGATTAAACTAAATCAAATCGTGATTATCAAACAAATTTAAATTGTTGTAAAAGACAAATGCATTTAAAAACTTTATACCGAGATGTTACTATTCAGCAATTTGGCATTTTTAACATTACTGATTGCTTTCAGATTAGAATCATCATTTTCAAGATGTCTTTCCACAATAGTCGTTATCCTCACGATTAGTTAACTGTTCTTATGCTTACTTAGTCCTTTGACACAATTATTTCGATGTAAATAGAAAGTCAACTTCCACCGGCCAGTTATTTTAGTAATTAATGATTGTTTACTCCAAAATTCGAGTAACAATTAAACTTATATTGTGGTTTTAAAGATACGTGATTTAGTCCAATACCAATTGATAAACAAGGAATCAAATGCATAAATTAAAGAATAACGTAAGTCAAACCAGTGTGCAAACAAGTCTCGACCTCGAGTTATGCCAGTCTCAAGGTGGGTCAGTGGAAATAATAAATTATAAGGCAGCTCAGATGAACAGTAAGCAAGAAAATGATGAATGTTTATTCTCTTGTCAATGATTGATGATATTACAAATGAATGGGCTCCCCTTTATATAGGGGAGTCCTAAATAAGGTACATTTCCATTTTTAGTAGGGAATCTTATTAGAGAGCTGTCTAACCGCCTAGTACAAATCCGTTGCGGAATTTACGCCGTGATCTTAGGGCCGTTGCGGGAATCCCGCTCTTTCTGTTATGAAACCATAACGGTATCTCGAGGTTGGTCATACTCGGCCTCGATGTTCATCGAGCACTTCGATCCTCGAGTCTTGTACTCCGCCATCGGGCTCGAGCCTGGTCCATTTTGAACTTAGGCTCGAATAGACTCTTCGAGCCTACGAAATCGGGCATACCTAATTTTCACCGTATACAGATAGCCCCCGCGTTTCTTAGAGTAAAATTATAAGAAACGATTTGATCCTCGATCCTCCGATGTCTCGATCATGATGTCAATTCCATGACATCAGCGACAAAAGTGATTAAAGGGTCGCGTCCGCATAGCTCCCAAGGCCATTAATTGAAGGCGGCTGATGGTTGGCGATTAGCTTCCTCAAACCGTTGAAGCGACAACTATAAATAGGTCAATTTCTCAATCTTTGCAATCTTTAACGGTAATCCGACGCCGACTGCTTGCTGGTAGCTTGGAAGAGGGGAAACACTGAAGCTTTAAAGGCCGCTGAACCGGCGCTGGTTGATGCGGTTCAATCTCAAATAGAAGAAATCTCGGAGGGGAGCTCGAGTAGAGTCCCCGAGCCATCGGGTGATAAAAGCGCATCTCGCCGTGAAGAACGTCTGGCGGGTAAGCTTGAAGGGTCTAATTCCGAGGCCCCTCAAAGAGAAGAGAATGTCCCAAGTGACTCACTTGGCATATTTAATATAGATGAATCTCCCCCTAGCCCTATGTTGTCCGAAGGGCAGTTCCGAGATGCCCGGGCTATGAAGACTCTCGATGTGGGGACGACCCACGACGGGAATGATATTTTCCAAGGATGCTTCGCGGGGGTCGAAGATGGTCCCGATCCGGATGCTTCGTTCATTTTTTATGAGGCCCAGCGGCTTCTTAAACAAGTAAGTTTCTGCCTCCATAATTATTCTTGTGTTTTATTCTCGTTTTTCCAAGCCTGACTTTTTTCCTTTGTGTGAAGGCCATGACGCTCCATCGAGAAGCGTTTTCCAAATCTCGAGCCGAGCTTGCCCGATGGGAGGCCGAACTCAAGAAGCTCGTGGAAGAGAGGGACGACCTCAAACTCCTCTACGTTCAATAAGAGGAGGAGATCAGGGACCTCCGAGCTGAACTGATGAGGGCTCATCGAGAACAGACTGAGCTCATTGAGCAGCTAATGTAACTTTTTGGGAGTTTGTTACGTGTTCATTTGACTTAGCAATTAATATTTCGACTTTGCGGGCCCAGCAGAAGGGCGAGCTAGTGGAGCAGCTTCGAGAGGAGGTCAAGACAAAAGACGTCGAGACCCTGGGGTGGAAACAACATATGGATTGTCTTGCCTCGGAGAAAGACACGCTTCGGACCCACCTGACTTCGGTCTAATGCCAACTTCAAAATGTGAAGGGGGAAAACTTGGCCCGGAGCCGGAAGATTGAGGAGCTCGAAGCTAAGTCAGTTGCCGAACTTGCAAAGGCTAAATCTGAGGCGGAGGCGTTTGTGGCCTCATATCGAGCTGACGCCAAGGCTGCCAACATTCGGGAATAGGAGATCTCTATTGCTGCTGAAGTCAAATTGCCTTGTGCTGTCGATCATGCCAGGCGACAATCCCGGAGAAAGACTCTCGAGGAAGTGCACGCTCGTGGCTTTGACCTCTCAGCCGATATCGAGAATGCAAAAGCTTTGGAGGACGAGGCTACAGCTTTACTCTCCGATGACGAAGCCTCTGCTAGTGGATCCGAGAGCGGAGGAGACGAGGTTGAGGTCCCCGAGGAGGCAGTTCTCGAAGATATGGCTCCCAAAGATGCGGCTCCTAAAGTAGACTAGGCCCTTAGGATTTTGTTTTTTGTGTAAGGCCCCTTGTGGGCATTGTAAATACCTTCTATGTATAAAAAATTCCTTTTTTTTCGCTCCATCTCTGATTTGTGGTAAAGTCTGCTTTATTCTCGTCTTGTGAATTTTTTTGATGTTATAACTTCAATAATCGAGTGAGTACTATCTCGAACTCTGAGTAAAACAAACCCTTAGGTTTTTTAGTAAACAATGGGCAAGCTTTGAACTTATAATAGAATACCTGTGACGACCCAACCCGTCGTCACGTGTGTTACCGCCCCGTTTCCCCCATTTTATGCTTCTTCATGTTTCATTATCAGTATTTGATGTGTTAGAGTTGGTTTGGAATGGTTTTGATAAGAAATGAGACACTTAGTCTCTTTTAAGAAGGCTTAAGTTGGAAAAGTCAACCGGACGTTGACCTTTGTGTTAGAGGGCTCGGATATGAATTCCGATGATTCGGTTAGCTTCGCGGGATGATTTGTGACTTAGGAGTGTGATCAAAAGTGATTTTGGAGGTCCGGAGTAGAATTAGGCTTGAATTGGCAAAGTTAGTGAGCCTCTAATACAAAATATTCACCTAATCCACAAGTCTGTCTTAGGAAAGAAAATACAATTAAAAGGATAGGGATAGATGGGAGAGATCAGGCTGCGAACGCCATGCAGCTACCTCGATACTCCGAATACTGCTGCTCAGCTAGACAAATCCTCACTCACCCTGTGGTGTACCTGATCTGCACACACGGTGCAGGGAGTATTGTGAGTACTTCCAACTCAGAAAGTAATAAATATAAATAATGTTTGAGGATAAGAAATCCTAAATAAAACAAGTTAAAGCTATAAATACAGTAAACCAGTAAAGACAATTTTCATAATACCATAACAGATAATAATAAATGACAATAAAACATGCAATGCAAACATCATAAACCAGTACTCTCCAGTACCCCGCTGCGGCCGTGCAGCCCGCTCCATTTATTTAACGTCGACGGCGCTCACTGGGGGTGTGCAGACTCCGGGAGGGGCCCCTTACGGCCCAAGCGCAATAATAAGCCATCTCGTGGCATCAAACAGGACCTCGGCCTCATATCAATATCAATATCATACCACTGCGGCGTGCAGTCCGATCCCATACTAGTCCAAAATCACATAACCTTTCGGCATAATAATTAAAAATATTCAGCCCAAACTTCATTTAAAAATTACTTTAGTTTCTACTTTAGAAAAATGGCTGAGTTTACCAAAACAGTGTTAAAATACCAGGACTGAGTTCAACATCTAGAAATTATGGTAAGAAACCAGTAAAAATAATCCCTGAAGGATTCAAGTAGTTGGTCACAAAGCCAATTATGACAATTAATCCATTTTATAAGGATGTTACTAATCTACAAGCAATTAGGTTAGTAATTTTATTAAGCGGGACGGACCAAGTCACAATCTCCGACGGTGCTCTACCCCTACGCCCGTTATCCGGCGTGCAAGTCACCTCACATAGCACTACATTATGCAAATCAGGGGTTTCAAAACCCTCAACACAGCATTTACATTGTTACTAAACCTCAAGCTGGCCAAAGTCCTAGCTTGCTATCCCTTGCCTTTCGAATTAACCTCCTCGTGCGTTCGGATCAGTCCAAAACCACAACGAATACATCACAATATGCTAATGGGACAATTACCCAATCGAAAACAAATCGAAAAATAGTGGAAATTCCGAAATTAGCAAAAAACCCGAGCCCCGCCCACTTCTCAAAAATCAGTAAATTTTAACCATCAACGGATTTCTTATCTCGCCACGACGTCTATACATATAAAGAACACCAAAATGGAGTCCAAATGACCCCCTCAAATTCCCATTTTTGTTCTCTTAGGTTTCAATCCCTAAACCACCATTTTTGACCTTAATTCCTTGAGTTTTCAGTGTAATTTCATGTATTTGCATGATAAAATGATGTTCTAAGTCCAAGAATGCTTACCTAATCGAAGTCCTTGAATTTCCTCTTCAAAATCGCTCAAGAACACCCCAAGTCCGAAGTTAAATATGTATTCTGTAAAAATTTCGCGAAGAATAAAACCCACTTCTGATCAGTTATTTCGCTTCTGCGACTACCGCATCTGCGGTCACTTTCCGCTTCTGCGGAATCTCACTTATTAACTTGGACCGCTTTTGCGTCACTAACCGCTTCTGCGGAAGCCGCTTATGCGGGAAATAGTCTTGCTCTCTGCGGAAATTCTCCAAATGCCTCAACCTCGCTTCTGTGGACTCCTCATACGCTTCTGCGGACCGCTTCTGCGGTCCATTTCCGCAGAAGCGAAAATACCAGATACCAGACCACTCAGCAGTCTAAACTCCAAATTTCATTCCCGTTAGCATCCGAAATCACCCCGAGGTCCTCGGGACCCCAACCAAAAATACAAACATGATCCAAACCTTATTCAAACTTGCTCCAATCATCAAAACACCTCAAAAAACACCAAAACCATCATTTCTCATCGAATTCAAGCCTAAGTTCTTCCAAAACTTCCGAAACACGCATTCGATCAAACTCCAACCAAAACAGCTCCGAATGACCTAAATTTTGCACACACATCCCAAATCACCTAACGAAGCTACTGCAACTCTCGGAATTCCATTCCGACTCCCGGATCAAAATCTCACCTATCGACCGGAATTCGCCAAAATCCTAACT
>NW_017673604.1:25198-90499 GCF_001879085.1 Nicotiana attenuata
AATTCATAACTAAATTTACATTACATATCTAAAGTTCAATTCATATCCTAAGTTACCAGTCATATCCTAAAATTACTAGTCATATCCTAAAATTCCAATTCATATCCTAAAATTTCAAGTCATATCCTAAAATTCCAATTCATAACTAAAATTTCAATTCATATCCTAAAGGTTCAAGTCATATCCTAAAGGTTCTAGTCATATCCTAAAATTCCAATTCATATCCTAAAATTTCAAGTCATATCCTAAAATTCCAAGTCATATCCTAAAGGTTCTAGTCATATCCTAAAATTCCAATTCATATCCTAAAATTCACAAGAACAAATCATAAACCCTAAAAGTTTAGGGTTTCTTCTCTTCAAACCATTTTTCCCCAAATTAGTAGGTAAAACTAAATATTTTAGCTACTAACAATTATCATAGATTTAATTTAGCTAAGAACAATTAATTTTTACAACTCAAACTACAAGGAATTAAAATAAATCAGTGTATTTCGAAAAAAACAAGGAAAGGAGAGAGAAACCTACCTGGACAGTGGAGGACACCGGCGGTGGAGCTGCTGCTGCCGCCGGCGGGTGGAGGGTAGAGGGATACGGTGGCGTCGGTGGAGGGAGACGGAAGGGGAGGGGGGGTTTGAGTGTGAGAGAGAGAAGAAAATAAGAGAATATGAGGGGAAACCCGTTTTTTAGCTACTGTATTTACAAAAAGCGACCAACTTTGGTCGCTATTTTTGGAAGCAAAAATGTATTGACTATTTTGACCAAATTAGCGACCAAAGTTGGTCGCTAATTTCTGACCGTTTGACCAGAATAGCGACCAACATTGGTCGCTATATCTAAAAAAATTAAATTACTTTTAATTCGATATAATATTACCTAATACACTTATACTTAGTGCATAGTACAGCGTAACTATATATATTATATATATATACGCCTTATATATTCGATATAATATTACCTAATACACTTATACTTAGTGCATAGTACAGCGTAAGTATATATATTAAATATATATATATACGCCATATATATTCGATATAATAGTACCTAATACACTTATACTTAGTGCATAGTACAACGTAACTATATATATATATATATATATATATATATATATATATACACGCCATATATATTCGATATAATAGTACCTAATACACTTATACTTAGTGCATAGTACAACGTAACTATATATATATATATATATATATATATGTCACGACCCAATATCCCACCATAAATGTCGTGATGGCACTTATTCTCTAAGACTAAGTAAGCCGTTTATAATAACAATTCAAGTCATTTTTTTTTAAATAATCGAAACCAATAGCGGAAATAAAGATACAACCTCCCAAGACTGGTAGTACTGAGTCACGAACTCTAACTGAATACATGAAATGATCTAAAGGAAATTAAATATACACTACTACTCGAATAATAATTGGCAGTACGATAAAGGGGAAAGACTCCAAGGGACTACGACGACCAAGCCGCTCTATCTTGAATCCTTGCGATCACACACTAACTCTGTTCGAGTCCTATATCTCCAATACCTGGCTATATACATAAAAAAATGTACAAAAGTATAGTATGAGTACACCACAACGGTACCTAGTAAGTATCAAGACTAACCTCGGTGGAGTAGTGACGAGGTACAGTCTAGACACTCACTAGTCTAATAACCTGTTCAATATAACGTATAAAAATAATAGGAAAAAAATAACAATGATGGCAACAATAATCAACCAGTGATATAAACAGCAGGGCAACAAGAACACCATATATATTGCTCAGTAAATAATGAATACAAGTACGACCAATTAATCAAATACTTCAAATATTAACCTTTCGCCTATAAATCTTTCCAATAGTAATCTTTAGGATATAATATTTTCCGATAAATATACTTCGAACATACCTCCTTCAAATAGATATCTTTCTCATAATTCTTCCAAACAAATATCTTCCCAATATAATTCTTCCAAATAAAAATCACCATGGGACACCACATTTCAAATCATAAAATACGGGTCTCAGCCCATTTTCATATTTCCACGGTACCTCGTACCAATTTTTCTATCACAACCGCACGGACAACTCACGTGCCAATATCATTTTAACTATATAACCACGGCACCTCGTGCCTATGTTTCATATCATAACTGCACGGACAATTTACGTGCCAATAATAAATTCATCATATTTTTCTGGCATCTCGTGCCCAATATCATAATCCGCCCGACAATATTCACAGGCTCATAACTTCAACATATATCCAATTATTATCAAATTTACTGGATTTAAAAAAAATAAATTGCACAATATATAAAAGAAATCACCAAGAAATCACAACATCACATAAAGTCACCAACATAATATCCTCACATCACCACATATCATCCCTGACAATAGCCACCCTTATCTCTCCTATAACCACCNCCCGAGGGTGTCTTGCCTTACCTGTTCATGTATCTACCCCGGTGGGCGACACTATTGTTGTAGACCATGTATTCCGGTCGTGTTTGGTGACTATTGGGGGTCTGGAGACCCGAGTTGATTTATTGCTATTGAGCATGGTAGACTTCGATGTTATCCTGGGCAAGGACTAGTTATCTCCGTGTCATGCTATTCTAGACTGTTATGCTAAGACAGTCACTTTGGCTATGCCGGGTGTGCCGCGGATCGAGTGACGTGGTGTGACTGACTATATTCCTAGCAGAGTTATTTCTTTCTTGAAGGCCCAGCGTATGGTTGGGAAGGGTTGTCTTTCCTATTTGGCGTTTGTGAGAGATGTGGGAGCTGAGACTCCTAGCATTGAGTCGGTTCCCGTTGTGAGGGAGTTTCCCGATGTGTTTCCTGCAGACCTGCCGGGTATGCCGCCGGATAGGGATATTGACTTTGGTATTGACCTGGTGCCAGGTACTCAGCCCATCTCTATCCCACCATATCGTATGGCACCAACGGAGTTGAAAGAATTGAAGGAGCAGCTTCAGGAGCTCCTGAATAAGGGGTTTATTCGGCCTAGTGTGTCACCTTGGGGTGCACCAGTTCTATTTGTGAAGAAGAAGGATGGCACAATGAGAATGTGCATCGATTATAGGCAATTGAACAAGGTAACAATTAAGAACAAGTATCCCCTACCTCGCATTGATGATTTGTTTGACCAGCTTCAAGGAGCGAGGGTGTTCTCCAAAATTGATCTCCGTTCAGGTTACCACCAGTTGAAGATCAAAGACTCAGATATTCATAAGACTGCTTTCCGGACTAGATATGGTCACTATGAATTTCTTGTTATGTCTTTCGGGCTGACCAATGCCCCGGCAGCTTTCATGTACCTGATGAACAGCGTGTTTCGGCCTTACCTGGATTCATTTGTCATAGTGTTCATTGACGACATACTGGTATACTCGCGCAGTCAGGAGGAGCACGCACAGCATTTACGAGTTGTGTTGCAGAGATTAAGGGAGGAGAGGTTTTATGCAAAGTTCTCCAAGTGTGAGTTCTGGCTCGGTTCAGTGGCTTTCTTGGGACACGTGGTGTCCAGCGAGGGAATTCAGGTTGATCCGAAGAATAGAGGTGGTGCAGAGTTGGCCTAGACCGACCTCAGCCATAGAGATTCGCAGCTTCCTTGGGTTGGCAGGTTACTATCGCCGGTTTGTTCAGGGATTTTCCTCTATTGCATCGCCCTTGACTAAGTTGACTCAGAAGGGGGTCTCATTTGTATGGTCAAACGAGTGTGAGGAGAGCTTTCAGAAGCTCAAGACAGCATTGACCACAGCCCCAGTGTTAGTTTTGCCATCAGCTTCAGGCTCTTATACGGTATATTGCGATGCTTCGAGAGTTGGGATTGGTTGTGTTTTGATGCAGGAGGGTAGAGTTATTGCGTATGCTTCTCGTCAGTTGAAGCCCCATGAGCAGAACTACCCCGTCCATGATTTGGAGCTAGCTGCTATAGTCCATGCATTGAAGATCTGGAGGCATTACTTGTATGGCGTATCCTGTGAGGTATTCACTGATCACCGCAGTCTTCAGCACTTGTTCAAGCAAAAGGATCTTAATTTAAGGCAGCGTAGATGGTTGGAGTTACTTAAGGATTATGACATTACTATTCTGTATCACCCGGGGAAGGCCAATGTAGTTGTCGATGCTTTAAGCCGGAAGTCGGTGAGTATGGGGAGCTTGGCATACATTCCAGTTGAGGAGAGGCCATTTGCAGTTGATGTTCAGGCCTTGGCCAACCGATTTGTGAGATTAGATATTTTAGAGCCCAGTCAAGTGTTGGCGAGTGTGGTTTCTCGGTCTTCCTTGTATGACTGCATCAGTGAGTGTCAGTATGATGATCCGCATTTGCTTGTCCTTAAGGACAGGGTTCAGCATGATGATGCCAGGGATGTGACTATTGGGGATGATGGTGTGTTGAGGATGCAGGGCCGGATTTGCGTGCCCAAGGTAGATGGGCTTTGGGAGTTGATATTAGAGGAGGCCCATAGCTCGCGGTACTCCATTCATCCTGGTGCCGCGAAGATGTATCGGGATCTTAGACAGCACTATTGGTGGCGGAGGATGAAGAGAGATATTGTGGAGTATGTAGCTCGGTGTCTTAATTGTCAGCAGGTGAAATATGAGCATCAGAGACCGGGTGGCTTGTATCAGCAGATGGTTATTCCTGAGTGGAAGTGGGAGAGGATCACTATGGATTTTGTTACCGGACTCCCACGAACTCTGAAGAAATATGATGCTATTTGGGTGATTGTAGACAGGCTGACCAAGTCCGCGCACTTCATTCCGGTATTTACTACTTATTCTTCAGAGCGGCTGGCAGAGATCTATATTCGGGAGATAGTTCGATTGCATGGTGTCCCAGTTTCTATCATATCAGATCGGGGAACTCAGTTCACCTCTTAGTTTTGGCAGGCAGTTCAGCGAGAGTTGGATACTCAGGTGCAGTTGAGCACAGCTTTTTACCCTCAGACGGACGGGCAGTCCGAGCGCACCATTCAGATATTGGAGGATATGTTGCGTGCCTGTGTTATTGATTTTGGAGGGTCATGGGATCGGTTTCTACCGCTTGCAGAGTTTGCCTACAACAATAGCTATTAGTCCAGCATTTAGATGGCACCGTATGAGGCCTTATATGGGAGGCGGTGTAGATCCCCAGTGGGTTGGTTCGAGCCCGGTGAGACTAGATTGTTGGGGACAGATTTGGTTCAGGATGCATTGGAGAAGGTGAAGGTGATTCAGGAGAGACTCCATACAGCACAGTCGAGACAGAAGAGCTATGCAGACAGGAAGGTTCGAGATGTATCTTTTATGATTGGTGAGAAGGTCTTGCTGAAGGTTTCACCCACAAAGGGTGTTATGAGATTTGGGAAGAAAGGGAAGTTGAGTCCCGCGGTTCATTGGACCTTTTGAGGTACTTAGGAGGATCGGGGAGGTGGCTTATGAGCTTGCCTTGCCACCTAGTTTGTCGGGCGTCCATCTAGTTTTTCATGTGTCTATGCTCCGGAAGTACATTGGGGACCCGTCCCATGTTCTAGATTACAGTACAGTTCGGCTGGAGGGTGACTTGACCTATGAGGTAGAGCCAGCAGCCATTTTGGATCGTCAGGTTCGGAAGTTGAGACCAAAAGATGTTGCATCGGTGAAAGTGCAGTGGAGAGGTCGGCCCGTGGAGGAGGCTACCTGGCGGGAGATGCGGAGTAGATACCCCCGCCTATTTGAGGCATCAGGTATGTTTCTTGACTCGTTCGAGGACGAGCGTTTGTTTAAGTTGGGGAGGATGTGATGACCCAACCCGTCGTCACGTGTGTTACCGCCCCGTTTCCCCCATTTTATGCTTCTTCATGTTTCATTATCAGTATTTGATGTGTTAGAGTTGGTTTGGAATGGTTTTGATAAGAAATGAGACACTTAGTCTCTTTTAAGAAGGCTTAAGTTGGGAAAAGTCAACCGGACGTTGACCTTTGTGTTAGAGGGCTCGGATATGAATTTCGATGATTCGGTTAGCTTCGGGGGATGATTTGTGACTTAGGAGTGTGATCAAAAGTGATTTTGGAGGTCCGGAGTAGAATTAGGCTTGAATTGGCAAAGTTAGGATTTTGGCGAATTCCGGTCGATACGTGAGATTTTGATCCGGGGGTCGGAATGGAATTCCGAGAGTTTCAGTAGCTTCGTTAGGTGATTTGGGATGTGTGTGCAAAATTTCAGGTCATTCGGAGCTGTTTTGGTTGGGGCTTTGATCGAATGCGTGTTTCGGAAGTTTTGGAAGAACTTAGGCTTGAATTCGATAAGAAATGATGGTTTTAGTGTTGTTTGAGGTGTTTTGATGATTGGAGCAAGTTTGAATAAGGTGTTGGATCATGTTTGTGTTTTTGGTTGAGGTCCCGGGGGCCTCGGGGTGATTTCGGATGCCGAACGGGAAGTTTTGAACTTGAGAGATTGCAGAACTGTGCTGCTTCTAGTATTTCCGCTTCTACGGAAATGGGACCGCAGAAGCGGCACCGCAGAAGCGACAGGAATCGCAGGTGCGGAGATGCTGACCGCATCTGCGGAGTCGCAGATGCGACAAAAGGACCGCAGATTCGGAAGTTTGGATTTTAAGGAGGCTTCCGCAGAAGCAGAAAAAGACCGCAGATGCGGTAGCCGCAGAAGCGGAAAATGGCTGCAGGTGCGGAAATAACTGTTCAGAAGTGGGTTTTAATCCCTTCGCGAAATTTTACAGAACACATATTTTAACTTCGGACTTGGGGTGTTCTTGAGCGATTTTGAAGAGGGAATTCAAGGACTTCGATCAGGTAAGCATCCTTGAACTTAGAACATGATTTTATCATGCAAATACATGAAATTTGACTGAAAACTCAAGGAATTAAGGTCAAAAATGGTGGTTTAGGGCTTGAAGCCTAAGAGAACAACAATAGGAATTTGAGGGGTCATTTGGACTCCGATTTTGGTGTTCTTTATATGTATAGACTCGTGGCGAGATAAGGAATCCGGTGATGTTAATTTTCTGATTTTTCGAGAAGTGGTCCTGGGGCTCGGGTTTTGCCAACTTCGTGATTTTCGATATTTTTCGAGTCTTTTCGATTGGGTTATATTCCCTTAGCATATTGTGACGTATTCGTTGTGGTTTTGGTCAGATTCGACGCACGAGGAGGTGAATTCGAAAGGCAAGGGCATAGCAAGCTAGGACTTTGGCCAGCTTGAGGTTAGTAATAAATGTAAATGCTGCGTTGAGGGTTTGAAACCCTGAATTTGCACATCGTAGTGCTATGTGAGGTGACTTGCACGCCGGATAACGAGCGTGGAGTAGAGCACCGTCGGGGATTGTGACTTGGTCCGTCCCGCTTAATAAAATTACTACCTAATTGATTGTAGTTTTGTGATATCCTTATAAAAATGGATTAAATTGTTATATTTGGGCTTTGTGCCAACTACTTGAATCCTTCAGGGATTGTTTTAAATGGTTTCTTACCATAATCACAAAATATTAAACTCAGTCCTGGCATTTAATATTTTGTTTGGAAACTCAGCCACCTTTCTTAAACTTGAAACTTAATTATTATTTTTAAATGAAGTTTGGGCTGAATATTTTTATACTATCATGTGAATTTGGACTGAGTATGGGATCGGGCTGCACGCCGCAGTGGTATAATAATGATCTTGATATGAGGCCAAGGGCCTGTTTGATGCCGCGAGATGGCTTATTATTGCGCTTGGGCCGTAAGGGGCCCCTCTCGGAGTCTGCACACCCCCGGTGAGCACCGTCGACGTTAAATAAATGGAGCGGGCTGCACGGCCGCAGCGGGGTACTGGAGGTACCGGTTTATGTGTTGCATTGCATATTTAACTGTCATTTATCCTTCATCTGTTGTGGCGTTATTATAATTGTCTTAGATGGTTATTGTATTTATAGTTTTACCTTGTGTTATTTAGGATTTCTTATCCTCAAACTTTATTTATATTTATTACTTTCTGGGTTGGAAGTACTCACAATACTCCCTGCACCTTGTGTGCAGATTCATGTGCACCACAGGGTGAGTGAGGATTTGTTGGCTGAGCAGCGTTTATCCGGGAGTATCGAGGTAGCTGCATGGCGTTCGCAGCCTTGATCTCTCCCATCTATCTTTATCCTTTTATTCGTATTTTCTTTCCTAGACAGACTTGTGATTAGGTGAATATTTTGTATTAAAGGCTCATGTTCGTGACACCAGATCTGTGGGCTATTTAGTATTTTATTTTGAGGTTTTCGGAGGTTAGAAATTATTTCAGAGATTCCGCATTTAAATTGTTATTTTTACTTGTGAATATTTATTTATCCATCTAGGTTATTTGGTTAAGGTTATGTAAATGGTCGGGCTTGCCTGGCAGTGCGTTGGGCACCATCATGACCGGGATTTGGGTCGTGACACCAATAATTTCGCTTGAAAGCTCTCAAGCCCATTTCCCGTTGAACGGGAACGAGTCCAGGTGATGGAAAACCTGATTATTAAGATTTGTAGCCATTAGATAAAAATGAAAAATTAAAATAAAGTTGGGACAAAAAAGAGCTTCTGCTGCATTAACATTTATCTTGCATTCTAGTTGTACAAGTTTTAGTAATTTGTCGCTGCATTTACTCCATGTCCATTTACATATTTAGTAATTTACGTTTTTAGCTCGTTTGATTAATAATCGTTTAAAGTTGGAAAAAATGAGTATTTAAAAATGAAGTTGAAAAAAAAGTATTCACTTGAAATACTTTTCTAACTAATTTTTTAACTCCAAAATTTCCAATTACGAATTTTGAAATAAAGTTAAAATACTGAACAACATTATAAACACCAGTTTCATCCATTCCAATTTATATACCAAAGTTTAAATATACTTGAATTTAAGAAAGAAAGAGGTCCTTTGTAATTTGTAATTTATAATTTTAAACATGTCATGACATTTGTTTGAATATAATTTTTTTAATTAAAGTTAAAATGAGAAATTTTTAATAATTTTATTTTCAAATAATAAACCTACATGGATGGAGTATTAATTTTTGAAAATACTAGGAACAAGCCACGTTACCTCGTACCTACGGTGGATTGAGGATCGACAAATCCAGAGGTAAGAATTTAGCTCTTATTATTGGATTAGCTTGGCGCTTTTGCCTGTTAAAATTCCGTATTAAAAAAAAAATCAGAAAACTAGAAACGTTAGTTTAAAAAATGAAAGCAGAAAAAGTTCCGAGCCCACAAGTTTCTTGTGTTTCCTTAAGGAATTTAATCCCCTCATAATGTCCAAGGTTGTGGATTAATTACTCCCAGGATAGAACGGAATAATTATTCTGTGATAGCGACACTTCAAATCACGGAATTTCGGCGAACTCAAATGGCGGAACAAATCACACAAAATGCTTACGTTTTGGTTTTGGAAAAACAATGCAAAATGTAGAAGTTTGAGGGGAGTGATTTCAGATTTTTCGGTGGTGGAAAATGAGGCTAAGCCTTTCTATTTATAGCCAGCAAGGTTGAGTCCCAACAGGTGCAAAGGTGCCTGTTCAATGATAATGTGTCTCTTCAGCTATTGAATGGAACGTTTCAGCTGTTGGTCGCGAAATAATTCCGCAATCTTCCCATGCACGAAAATGATTCCGCGATCTTCCAACGTAAAAACTATTTAGGAAAGAAAATGTTAAATAATGGAAAAGGAAATAAATTTGGTCCAAAAAATTATTAATCAATCATATTAATTGACCAAATCCAAATCCGAATCCGAATCCGAATCAGAACCCGAACCCGAATCGAATCCGAATCCGAAGCCAAAGCCGAAGCCGAGCCGAGCGAGCGACGACGACAACGGTGCGAGGCACCACTTCTTCTTAACTCTTTAAGAGCTAGAAGATGAGCTTCTATATATATACACAAAGAGTTTCTTTCCTTCTTCCAATGAGGGACAAAGTGCATTAGTAAAGTGAACTAATTCAAAATTTCACTTCCCTCCATTTCTTTTCCCACCATTTTCCATTCACACCTCTTTTATTATTAATAACAAAACCCCTGTTCAATAATAAGGTGTCTCTTCAGCTATTGAATGGAACGTTTCAGTTGTTGGTCGCGAAATAATTTCGCAATCTTTCAATGCGCGAAAATGATTCAGCGATCTTCCAACGTAAAAAATATTTAGAAAAGAAAATGTTAAATAATGGAAAAGGAAATAAATTTGGTCCAAAAAATTATCAATCAATCATATCAATTGACCGAAGCCAGAGCCGGAGCCGGAGCCGGAGCCGGAGCCGAGCCGAGCGAGCGAGCGACGACGACGGCACGAGGCACTACTTCTTCTTAACCCTCTAAGAGCTAGAAGATGAGCTTCTATATATATACACAAAGATTTTCTTTCCTTCTTCCAATGAGGGACAAAGTGCATTAGTAAAGTGAACTAATTCAAAGTTTCACTTCCCTCCATTTCTTTTCCCACCATTTTCCATTCACACCTATTTTGTTATTAATAACAAAACCCAACATTGCCGTCACTCGAAATCCCTGTGGGTCCGAGTCATAACTGCTAAATATAATCTCCCCTCTTCAAATTGCACATCTATTCTTCCAAGGCGAATAACCTCCCCTACTTTGCGAGCTCTTATTCAAGGCAACTCTTTTCTTGTGCAAGGCCTTAAATGGCACATCGGTAGTGGCACAACCATTAATGTCTGGAATGACATTTGGTTTCCAAATAATTCTCCTCTTCGCATTCTTATTTACGGTCCTTTTAACTTATACTGAGCAATCTCTTACACTAGATCACCTTCTTCAAAATAGAAATGGAATACTAGTCCCCTCTCCTTTGAACTATCTGTGGATATCTTATTTTTCATCCATTATACTTACTTTAATCCTACTTCATCACGCAATGACAACTTTTGTTGGTTTTCGAAAAATTCAGGTTTCTTTTCTGCTAAATCCGCATATCACTTATAACTTAACACCCGTTGCAACCTTCCTACTAATCCACCAAATATCCAATGGGTTTGGTCCTTCCATATCCTACCTAAAATTCAAACTTTTCTTTGGCTACTACTTTTTAACAGACTACCGATTGCTCTATACCTTTCATTTATTAATATGCTTCCCCACTGTTTCTGTCATTCCTTTCCTATTAAAAACGAATCCCTCCAACACTTATTCTTTAAATGTATCAATTCTCATACTGTATGGAACTTCTTCTCTATTAACTTGCATGTAACATCTTTCTCTGAATGGATTAAAGAGCAGTGTACACGCACCCACCTTCCATTCATCTACCACAAAATTGAAGTTCCTACAGCTCAACTTGTCCATTTCATTCTGGTACATCTAGACTACTTGCAACCATAACCTTTTCCACAATATACGTGGCTCTATCTCGATAAAAAATACTATGTTTCATGTGATAGAATTTTACTATCTAGGAACACCCCCTCCCTTACCTCACATATCGACTGCTCTGTCTATTAAATGGCACCTTTCCACGCCACATTTACTTAAATTAAACATTGATGGTGCCTTTAAATCCAGCACCAAAACTATGGATGCGGCGGGAGTGTCTCAAAACCATCAATGTCAATGGATTCGAGGTTTTACTAATTACCTCATTTGCTCATCCACACTTATAGAAAAACTCCATGCTTTGTTGTTAGGATTGCAAATTACTCTGGACTTTCACTTATATCTACTACAGATAGAAACAGATTCCTAGGTACTGCAAACGATGCTTGACACAGGTTATGATCTCTACTTACCTCTTATTTTAGATTGTAGGTTATTGATGACACACCTGCGACAACCGTAACTTAAGCATATCTATCGTGAAGCAAACAATGTAGCGGATTTTCTAGCAAAACATGGCATGACCTTAGCTCCTCGTACTGGCCAGCATCACTGTCATCCACTACATTATGAAGAACCACTGTCTTATGATTTACTTGCTTTCAATAAAGAACACTCAAACACTTGTCTAAGAAGAACAGTCCCCTTATGTACAAACTCTACTAATTGTCTTTCTTAGCTTTTAATAATATTTCCGTTTCAGCGAAAAAAGAAAGAAAGACTACATTGTTTTGTTCTTTTTTCTAATGCGTACTTTTTATACTAAAAAAGGATTGATTTTCCACATCACGCCGTGATCACATGAATCTCCTATTCGAATCATCATTTCGTCTTCCTCATCCAGTTACAGTATAGATATAAATTCCTCCATTAGATCTCAAGATTGCTATATTTATACCTACTAATTCTCATGCCGTTACGATTTCAACATTGACATAAGCAAAGAAATATTAAGCATCAATGAAGATTGCATCAGAAAAACAATCAGTGGTGATCGAGCACAAGTCCCATGCCAGAGTTGGACTGCTCGGAAACCCTAGCGACGTTTATTTTGGTAATACAATCTCTTTTAGTACAACTTTTGGGCTTCAGTTCGTCTAGAACCTTCTACAGATTTCATCATTGTTCCTCACCCTTCTCACAATCTCGTTCAGTTAAATTTCATTTCTCACCTGGTATGCTATCTACTACTTTTTTGAAATCCTTATATCTTTTTTAAAATTTTTTTTGGGAAGAAATCATAATTTCGAGTTTAGAAGATATATTCGAATTATTTTTGAGCTGGCTATCGACATGGCAATGTGAATAGTTTGGATTGAGACATAGTTGATTGATTGATATGGTTTTGAGTTTACTATTTGGTTGATTGGGGTTATTATAAGTGGTAAATTGACCCCGAGTTAATGAGGATTGCTAATTCTCATCTGAAATATTAGTGCTTACTGCTTAGCATTCCCTTTGTCCCAATTTAATAAGATGTTAGCCACGTATTTACAATTCGTTACCTTGGATTTTATTATAAAAAATCGTTATTTATCAATATGAAGATTTAAATATCTTAATTCAAAGTTCTAAAATATTTTTATTGATAATAAATAAATAGTCTTTCTTTTCATTTTTATAAGGATTTAATATTATTTTTTCTTTCTATAAACTTCAATATTGTCTAGGCGAAAATAAGATAGTAAATCCACAACTAAAATATTTTTGGGACCCCAAAATTTAGGGGCCCTAATGCAAAGGCTTTACTAGCCTCCCCTTGAGCCACTAGTCTAGATTCATGTCGCGTTGGACCATTTAAGGGGAGCTACATGTCAGAAGTTTCCTCTTCAATGGTCTTACACAGTGCTAAACTGGATTTATCAAACCAGATAGTATTATACCAAAAGATTTGGTTTCTTGAATCTTAGGCCATAAATATTTTTTGGTATGAACTATAATTATGTATCTATGGGTGGATAGTAAATTTAAACGCAACAATTCAGTAAAAGGATTAAAGAAACATATAAGACGGAGTTTTTTCTTCAGACACACCTCCAAACTCCAAAGATGGAAGCACGCGCAGTGGATTTTCTTAATGCATGATTGAATCATTTCATATTAGTTAGACATGTACTAGATCTACAATCTTCTTTGACTTTCTTTTGCACAAGGAAGTCATTGTAATAGAAAAAAGTATTCGTGAGAAAATTTAATAAGGATTAGTTACTGATATGGTAACTCCAGTATGGAGTGTCTTATCAAACTATCTCCCTTCTCATTTTCTTATCATGTCTCCAAGAAAAAAAAATACTTAGGAGTTTAACTATTATTTCTGAATAGTTTTTTTAAAATAAGATTAGGGTCCATAAGATGTAAAATATACTTGTAGCATACTGGCTCCAACTCTCTCTTTTTTTTTTTTTTTTTTGCAAAACATCCATTTACAGATTTACTTCTCTGGTGTGCCAGCTGACTTGTTTTTTCTTATCCAACTCCAACTGCATGACTATGCTATATACATATCTTTTTAACATAGAGACTCCCTTGCGTATTTTGTTTCAGAACCTGTTATTCCTATTCATTTCCAACGGCATAACCTGAAATTCACAATGGAACAACATGAAATCCAAAAGAAAGATGCAAAGCAAAAGCGATAGCTAGTAAAAAGGTCCTGCACTGAAAAACGAAATAGTAAGATACAACATTGCCACTAGCTATCTTAGACCAAAACCCTACCTGACTAGTCCCACAATGGTATGAAGTAAGGCAAGACTCAACTACCTCCTAACCTACAACCCTAATACTCGACCTCCACATTTTCCTATCAAGTGTCATGTCCTCGGAAATCTGAAGCCTTTCCATATCCTGCCCGATCACCTCTCCCCAATACTTCTTAGGCCGACCTCTACCGCTTCTCGTGCCCTCCACAACCAGCCGCTCACACCTCCGTACCGGGGCATCTGGGCTTCTCCTCTAAACATGCCCGAACCATCTGAGCCTCGCTTCCCGCATCTTGTCATCAATGGGAGCCACGTGCACCTTCTCCCGAATATCATCATTCCTAATCTTATCCATCCTAGTATGCCCGCACATCCACCTCAACACCTCATTTATGCTACTTTCATCTTCTGGATATGTGAGTTCTTAACAGGCCAACACTCAACCCTATACATCATGGCCGGTCTAACCACCGCTTTATAGAATTTACCTTTGAGTATCGGTGGCACTCTCTTGTCACACAGGACTCCAGATGCTAACCTCCACTTCATCTATCCTACCCCAATACGGTGTGTGACATCCTTGTCGATCTCCCCCTCCCCCCCGGATAACCGACCCAAGGTACTTAAAGCTGCCTCTACTTGGGATGACCTGTGATTCAAGCCTTACATGCACGCCCACTTCCCCCGGCTCAGCGCTGAACTTACACTCCAGGTATTCCGTCTTTGTCCTGCTCAGCTTGAAACCCTTAGACTCAAGAGTCTGTCTCCAAACCTCTATCCTCTCGTCAACACCGGCTCGCGACTCATCAATCAGAACTATGTCATCGGCTAATAGCATGCACCATGGACCTCCCCTTGTATATGGTGTGTTAACGTGTTTATCACCAGGGCGAATAAGAATGGACTGAGCGCAGAACCTTGGTGTAACCCCATTAAAACCGGAAAATGCGCAGAGTCGCCTCCTACTGTCCTAACTTGAGCCTTAGCCTCATCATACATGTCCTTAATCGCCATAATATAGGGAACCGACACACCTTTTGCCTCCAAGCATCTCCAGAGAACTTCTCTAGGAACCTTGTCATACGCTTTCTCTAGGTCAATAAACACTATGTGCAGATCCTTCTTCCACTCTCTTTACAGTTCTATCAACCTCCTAACAAGGTGCATAGCTTCTGTAGTAGAACGACCCGGCATGAACCCGAACTGGTTATCGGATACAGACATTGTCATTCTCACCCTCGCTTCAACCACCCGCTTCCATCATAATTTAATAAAATTCTATATGAAACATGCAGTACTATTTATCCGAACTCTATATTTACATCAAACTATGATAACTTATGTTAATTAATTTGATTAATTATTATTAAATACTTGAAGTTTATATACAAGCACGTATCGTTCATCTATTAATTTTATGTAAACACCGAACACGAGTATATGTTTTGAAATATGTCTGCCTACCTTTCTAGCATACTATAGCTACCAATTACTATTTTCAGGCTCGGACTGTTGGTTAGTGCTCCTTAAAAAGAAAATAAAACTATTGTTCTTATTGTACTCCATTTGTTTTATTTTAATTTTCTACTTTTGACCTTATGCGATTGTTTAAAAATAATTTAAATATAGTTTAATATTTTATTGAGGATACAAAGGCTTCCAACGGAAAGCTCGTTTTATTTTGTTTTTGTTTTTCTACTTTTTTTTTTTCCTTTGGGTCGTCACACTCGATCAACTATTATTTCTTTTACCACACCAAAATGATAGTGAAAATAACACGGGCTAGCCAGTTTTCTGATTGGGAATCAAAAAATAATCAGCATTTGCAAAGTCATTAAAAATAGCCATTGTTTTGGTGAAATACGAAAAGTTCCCGCATATTATGCGGGATTTTGGAGCTCCTACGTATAAACTTCTAGCATATATGTTAGAACTCCAGCACACGGAAAGTTGCAGCATAATATATGGAATTATGGAGCTTCTGCATATAAACTTCCTGCATATTATGTTGCAACTTCAGCACACTATGTTGGAAGCTCATATGTAAAAAAATTCGAACTCCAATATAATATGCTGAAATATTTTCAGATTTTTAAGGGTGTTCAGATTTTATCTTTACATGAAAAAATAATTTTAATTACTTTTAAAACTTTAGCTATTTTTCAATTACTAATTGTAAATCTGATTATTTTTTATTTTTTCCCGATATATCCAATGAGGCAAATACTCGAGAAAGTGTAGTCGGTATAATAAAGTGGGCCTATAATTTCGCTAGAAAGCTCTCAAGCCCATTTTCCGTTGAACGGGAACGAGTCCAACTGTCCAAGTGATGGAAAACCTGATTATTAAGATCTGTAGCCATTAGATAAAAAAAAAAATGAAAAATTAAAATAAAGTTGGGACAAAAAAGAGCTTCTGCTGCATTAACATTTATCTTGCAAATAATTGTACACCAGTAAACTTGTTCGCGCTTCGTGCGATTATTAAAACTTCTTCTAAGTACGCTATATACAAAAAAGTAAAAATAACAAATATATAAGATAAGATATACATATGAATTATTTTAAAAGCGAAGATACAAGGAAAAAATACATATGAAAAATAAATTGAAATCGAATCATCCCATACTTTTTTTTAACTCCATAGTGATATGTTCTCTCGTGTTCTCAATTGGAAAAGAGAAATTGTGGTTTATAATTTTTGATATTTTCAGGGTCTATCTCAAGTTTACGATTGTCCTTTAATTCATGTATTTAATATTTTTAGTGAAAATATGTATAAGATTTAGGTTATATTTATTGCACGAAATAACAAAAAGAACGTTAAACGCATTAAAAAATCGTCCATAACTCATCTTTGAAAACTTAGTTACAAATTTTAATAATTAATAAAAGTGAAATATATTGGCTCTCATTGAACTCAATTTGTGGTTATGTGTATACACACACACATATATATATATATAGGGAAAATCTCTCATCACTTCACCTAGCATTACCTGTCCGATGGTTTAATAAATAGGCTCGGTTATCCAATAAAGGGAGAAAGTGATAAACGATAAAGAGACTACAAGATAGCTGTTAAAGAGGGAATCGTTGATAACTTGGGGAAAGAGTAGCAGACCTGTAAGCTCAGAGACAATTATGAAACAAAAACACATTAGAGAATACAAATTGCTAATTTGGCATTAAACATAGATTCGACTTTGCCAAAAGATCAATGACAATTTCGGCGGAACCAATAGAATATGACCTTTATGTGTTCAAAAGCCAGCATGTAGGAGCAGAAACTGCAATTATCACCCACTTTAGATAACAGTAGGGTAAAATACCACCAAATTAATTTAGTATCTGATCAAAGAAGGGGGATACAGACATGAAACTTACTTGAGAATTCATCCAAAACAAAAATGGCCCAAAGCATCCTGAGAGAGGAAAAAAAGAAAATAATCCTCTTGGTGAGCCCATCAAAGTTTTTAATCATGCAATTGATAGTAAATAAGCATGATTGGTAGAAGAGAAAGAGTGCATTCCAATACTTCTAAAAACAACACCAATAACGATAATAACCACATATATAAAGTCGTTATCATAGTTTATAGATACATTAGTTGCCGAGTATGACGTTATTGAGCTTGGAAACATCAAAAAAATATTTAAGAAAGTAATTCATCTGGTATTTTTAATTTACCTTCATTGCATCTCAACACCTCAAAAAGCCGGGCAGGTTTTCCGGCAGCCTCTTTTAGAAGGCACCATCATGTCCATCCCATCATGCTGCTGTTTTCTATTAAATTTGCTCTTGGCTATAGAAAACGTCCAAGTGAATTAATGCTTGGAAATTGAAAGGTTCGTAACTGAAGGAGTAAAGTAGTATTACAAATTAAAACATTTCATTTACTTAGCTTGGAATGCAAAAGGTTGCCAGAGCTGTTAACTAATGACAGCTAGACTGACAGCTAGACTTCTTTAAAAAATAACGTAAATGTAGGAAAAAATGAAAGTAAAATGCCAAAAAAAGGAGATAAAAGAAAAATAGATTTGCTGGCTTTAGAGGCATGCCACATCATCTATGCTAATACCAACTTTCTATATATATATATTTTAATGTTTCTCTGNTATATATATAGATAGATAGATGTATTAGTAATTTATCACTGCATTTACTCCATATCCATTTACATATTTAGTTATTTACCTTTTTAGCTCGTTTTTGATAAATAGTCGGTTAAAATTAGAAAAATGAGTATTTAAAGGTGAAGTTGAAAAAAAAAAATATTCACTTGAAATTCTTTTCTAACCAATTTTTTAACTCCAAAATTTTCCATTCCGAAATAAAGTTATATTAATGAACAATATTATAAAATATCTATTCCATCCATTGCAATTTATATAATAAAGTTTAAATATACTGGAATTTAAGAAAGAAAGAGGTCTTTTGTAATTTGTATTTTTAAACCGGTCACAACATTTGTTTGAATATAATTTTTTTATTAAAGTAAAATGAGAAATTTTTATTAATTTTTTTTTGTTCAAATAATAAACCTAAATGGATGGAGTATTAATTTTTGCAAATAAAACCTAGTTTGTTTTGTTCTTTTTTCGTACTTTTTATCCTCAAAAAGATTGATTTGCCACGTCACGCTATTCATCATTTGCTCTTCCTCATCTGATTACGGTACAAAAATAAATTCCCCATTACATCTCAACATTGCGGTAGTTATACCTACTAATTCTACTGTATCTATTAATTCTACTGACGATATCAATGGAGATTGAAAAACAATCAGCGGTGATTGAGCACAAGTCCTATGCCAGAGTTGGACTGCTTGGAAACCCTAGTGATGTTTATTTTGGAAATACAATCTCTTTTAGCCTCGGCAATTTTTGGGCTTCAGTTCGTCTAGAGCCTTCTACAGATCTCGTCATTGTTCCTCACCCTTCTCACGATCTTGTTCAATTCAATTCAGTTTCTCATCTGGTATGCTATCTATTACTTTTGTGAAATTCTTATATTGTTTGTTTCGAATTTAGAGGATATATTCGAATTGTTTTTGAGCTGTCTGTAGACCTGGCAATGTGAATAGTCTGGATTGAGAGATAGTTGATTGATTGATATGGTTTTGAGTTTATTATTTGGTTTGATTGCGGTTATTCTAAGTGGTCAATTGACGCCAGAGTTAATGAGGATTGCTAATTCTCATCTGAAATATTGGTGCTTACTGCGTCCCAATTTACGTTGTAATCTTCTCTTTTTAGTCATTTAGAATGATACTTGTCAAACATTTAAAATTAATTTGATTCTAGACTTCTCATTTTTTCATGGTTTACAGTCACACAAATATCTAAAACTTATTTTAGACCACAAGTTCTAAAAGTTTTTTTCTTATTTTAAACTTCATAATCAATCAAACGGCGTAACATAAAATGAGGTGGAGGAAGTAATTAGAATGATAGGTATAGCTGCACTTTTTTTTTTGTGCTCTGTGGATTTCTGTGCAGTTTGATTGATTTGATTTTAAAACATTTTGCTTGTGCTTGTTATCGACAGGTGAACAGATTGCAGAATGAGGGGTACTATGGAGGAGTGCGTTTACTTATGGCTATTTGTAAAATATTTCACAAGTATTGCAAGGAGAACAATGTTACCTTACATGATGGAAATTTCACTCTCTCGTATGAAACTAACATTCCCCGCCAGGTAGATCTTAACATTGCAATGTTCACATTCCTTTGGATGTTTCAAATTTTGGTTTTGTGTCACCCTAATTATTGGTGAACTTAAAACTTTTTGCTAGTTTATATTTTGAAACATTGTTTCAGATTTTCTCCTTATAGCGAGAATATCAATGTAAAAATCAAGTAGAGATATGTGAAAGTTTAGATTTAAGGCAAAAAAAATTATGTCTAGAATAGATAATAGTTGCAAGTACCTAGATTGTTCTTGCTTGGTATTAAGAGTCAAGGGTTTTTCCTTATTTGCACGAGTAGTTGTGTTATTCCTTGCATTATGGATTCGGAAGAGATTTCAGCCCAACATTTTGGAAGTGATTATAGTTTTTCCCACCTTAATGTAGTAAGCAAAATAAGTCGAGTTGAGCTGGAAAATAATATATTTTCAAGTGATTGGCTTTTTACAATCTAAACAAAGTTCAAATGAGCAGTGAGCTTGTCAATTGAGCTCAAACGGCTCTGTTGTTCTCTGTATATTCCAAATCGTCTATCCAATTGACGTTGAGCTAGCCTGATTATTATACTGAAGACTGAAAGGCCCTTCAAGCTTTAGTTGATTGTTTAATCTCAAAGAAACTTCAACCGTGTCAATCTGCTAATTGTCGAGCAGCTCAGCCTCCATGCTTCAAAATTTTTGTGGTGGTGTCACTATCCATCTCGCTTATAGTTTAGCTCGAGTTTCCAGCTACTCAGTTTAAAATACAAGAGGGTAATTTAGAATGGAGTTACTTCTATTTATATCGTCTCATTGTTTACATGTGCCTTAACTAGTAGGTTTACAGTTTACCTAAAATAACTAAGTTGACTAAAACATTTATACCTTGGACATAGCCCTATGCATAAAACTACACATAGTACCTTCTGGTTTAAGATATGCAAATAAATTAAAAAATAGCAGGCATGCTGTTTCAATCATAACTAAAAGGTACATCAGACTACTTAAATGATCATGATCTGGATATGTCATTGCTATTGATCATAACATAGAAGATTTAATCTATCTCATGTTGAAAGGGTTGATTGATACATCAAATACTTTCCACATCTCAGACAGGGCTTTCAGGTTCCAGTGCAATTGTTAGTGCTGCACTGAGTTGCCTTCTTGACTTTTACAAAGTCAGACATCTAATCAAAGTTGAGGTAAGGCCGAACCTTGTCCTTAATGCAGAGAAGGAACTTGGAATTGTTGCGGGTCTTCAAGATAGAGTGGCACAGGTGTACGGAGGCCTTGTATACATGGTGTGCATCAGTGTTATACTTTTTATTACAAGTTAGTATCGGCGTGATATTTGGAAGCACTAAGCTTGCCAAAGTTGTAGAGTTGATTTTATATTCCCTTTTTACCTTTATTTTGCAGGATTTTGGCAAAAATCACATGGATGAATTGGGTCATGGTATATATACACCCATGGATGTTGATCTTCTCCCACCTCTTTATCTGATCTATGCAGAAAATCCCAGTGATTCTGGAAAGGTGAGTATTTAATGTGCAGTATAACTTGTTCAGGTCAGGCCTACTTTTGGTCATTCTTCTCTCTGAAAAATATTGCTCAAAGGTGACTCGTGACTCGTAGTCCCTTTTCGAGTATTATCTTCGCTGTGGATGATCCAGTCGGTGTGCATATGAACGAACGGATTCCACCTCTTTATGGGCTATATGCCCTGCTTGTCCCCCATACCCCTTTCAGCAAGGGTTGATGTGGTCTCCAAGAATCTTCTTCCGACCTCTGAGGTGGTCCGTCAAGTCCTAGTAGTGTGGAAAATCTTTCTGGTGTCTGGTTCAAAGATTCTTTGGACCGAGTGACTGAGTTTTGGTTGGATATGTTGTTTGCTTAGCCATGCAATGGGTTAAAATTTACATTTTGGTTTTCATTTTACACAAAGAAGTTAGTGAAAAGAATTAGAGGAGTATCAATGTAGGATTGTAGTCCATGAAGGAGGCACTTTAGTTTCAGCATCCTTTAACTGGTTAACCTCTTAAATGATATATTTTCCATTAATCTCTTAATATTTCTCCCGACAATGGAAGAGTTAATGGTTGTGGCAGGTTTTTAAGGAAATATGAATATCAGTGTCCGGATTAACTTTTGCCCTTTCTTTGTCACTAAGAATTACTTTGATGTAGTAGTTACAAAATACTAGATGATACTTATTTCAAATACAGGTACATAGTACAGTTCGTCAGAGATGGTTAGACGGTGATGAATTCATAAGATCAACCATGGAAGAGGTTGCAAACATAGCTGTGGAGGGACGGAAAACACTTCTTGAGAAGGACTACATTAAGTTGGCGGCCCTCATGAATCATAATTTTGACCTGAGACGGTAAAACATATGACAACCTGCTTAGATTGATCAGAGGAATTTGTTAATATCTTGTCTGTGCTTTAGTGTAGTGTCAGTTCCAAACTTATCTTAATGTTATTAACTGTACCGATTTTACGTCTGGTTAAACTTGGTATTTAAACTAGCAAATTGACTAACTTTGACCATCTAAACTTTTGGTTTTGGACAAAGAATAAATCCAACTGATTGATAGACAGCTCCTCTAGCCTTTTGCATCTTATTTTTCATAGTTTTGATGTAATCAAATATTGCTAGAATTGTTATACAATAAGTTGGTAATATGATATGCTATTCAAATGCTAAAATTTTGTACGTGGACTATGCAGGCGTATGTTTGGAGATGATGCCCTTGGAACTATGAATATAGAGATGGTTGAAATTGCTCGAAGGATAGGTGCTGCTTCCAAGTTCACCGGAAGTGGTGGGGCTGTGGTTGTGTTCTGTCCGGATGGACCTTCACAAGTGAAGCAGTTGGAGGACGCATGCCACAGTGCTGGTTTCACTTTCCAGCCAATTAAAGTGATGCCTTCATTTCTAAGCGAAGTTGATCTTCAAACTCTGGGATCAAATTGAAAACCATGACCTGCTTGCCAAATATGGAGCCCTCTATATTCTTTATTCCTTTCACCTTTTATTGGTCTATGCTAAGCTTATCGGGAAGTATGTACCATTACCCTTTGTTATTTTATTTGTTCTGAGTAATGATCATGAGAATTAAACATCTCTTCATGCAACTTGAGCAGTCAAATCCTTTAAAAAAAATATTGATCTCAATCTTTTATCCGTCTTTAGAATGTGCGGTCATCCTTTAAGTTGCAAACCATCCTCTGACTTTCCAAATCCAACAGAAAGAGCAACTATGTTGACCCCACTAATCAAAGGCGTCTCAATAAAATTCGTGACTTTAATAAGACGCCTTAATCTTGCAACTATAGTAGTTTTTTAACCAAAATCGTCTCTTATCATTGGGGGTTGGTCTAACTTTGTCCTTTATGTATTATGCTAAGTACTTATAGTCCTTTAACTTTGCTAAACTAGGGCAGTTTTGATCCAACTAACAGAATGCCTAACGGAACATTTAGAATCTAACAGTATACCCACGTGGGATACACATGAGACGGTTAAAAAAGGACCCATCACGTTCATCTTCCCAGATCATTGGTTCTCCCAATGCACCCCTTTAAATCCAGATATAACAGGGCTGTGAATGAAAAAAAATGAAGCAAGTGAAGATTGGATTATGACTCCACTTAGCCAATTTTCCATATTATTGGGACTAGGCCACTAGGTACGCTTTGAACTATCACCCATATGTAGGAAAAGACCAATAAAGTAAATTGGAACTAGTTTGTTTAAAAGTATATTGGCAATTGGGTCTTCAAAGAATACACATATACAGAACTTCAACACAATAATTCTTGTGCATTTCTGTCCATTCTTAATGAAAAGTAGTACTTACATCTTTAATGCGGTTGTGGAAGTAGAGAACTCTTCAAAGAACTAAAGCAACCTACTTAAAGTATGAGTAAACTATGAATTAACATCCTCACTAAAGCTATTCATTTGATTACACGTACATGTTACGTCATAATTCATCTGATATACATCATTAATCTTGTATTATAGTTCCGGTAACATATTTTGAAACAGGAATCTAGAAATTATCCATGATGATATATGCTCCAGACAGCGCCATCACAAAGAAAGAAATTTGCAACTCAATTAGTGAAGTGACTGATTCAGGTTTGATTCTAATGTTTTTTGTTAAGATTCGATTGTAACGTTTAATTGTCTCATCTCATAGGACCAAAATTGCACCATCGACAGAGAATCATCACATAAAAAGCATTGTTTCACTACATATCATGTTAAAAAGGTTGTATATATAAAAATAGAGATATATAAATCTTGAAAGGATGCGTCTCATAAAGGCAGTACATGGAATAAAACCCACCCAGTCTACAAGGAGGGGTCTGTAGCCCTTACACCTCAGCTGATACAAAACACTATAGGTGCTGAATGTCTTGAGCGGGATGCATTTGTGTATGATGGTAACAAAACCATTTATGTGGTTGGAAAATTACAATTGGATGAGAATGATACTCGTGGATACTTTGGTACCTTCAAGTATATTGGTGAATTGGAACTTTGCAAGTTGCTGGATTGTATGAATAATATCCTCCTAGAGACTCCTGTTGTATACTACAAGCAATGAGTGTGATTTTGAAAGAAAATCCTTCTAGGAAAAGGATATCTATAGATGGGAGCTTCTACTCCACGGATTAGCATGCTTAGGGACTTAGAGGTTTTCAGCGGTTTCTGAGGCTTACAAATAAAGTGGGGAACAAAGTTCATTTAGAATTGTTCTAAGCGGGAGGGGCATGATAAAAGAAATAGGTCTATATTATTTGTCGATCTGTTTTGTTGAATATGTGAACTTGCCCAGAAAATATCGAACTAATAAATAGACGGGATCCTCTTTTTAACCCTCTCACGTGCATCCCACGTGGGTATTACTGTTAGATTCTCCGCACTCTATTAGTTGGACCAAAACTGCCCTAGTTTAGCAAAATTAAAGGACTATAAGTGCTTAGCATAATACAAAAGGACAAAGTTAGTCCAACCCCCAAAGATAAGGGACGATTTTGGTTAAAATTTCCAAAATATAGTATTAATATTACATTGGTTTCTTTTTTCTTTTTGTCTATAGTGTAGTTATCTTATAAATATACTATCACTACTAGAAATTCGGAAAAAAACGACCACGAAAAGCGACCAAAGTTGGTCGCTTATTGGCCAAAAAGCGACCAAACACGCCTGGTCGATATTAAGCTGGTCCCTTTACCTTAGGGACCAAAGTTGGTCGCTAATTAGCGACCAACTTTGGTCTCTCAGGTAAAAGGACCAAATTTTCCAGGCAAAGCATATAGCGACCAACTTTGGTCGCTCAAATATTTTAATATTATAAATTTGGCGACCAAAGTTGGTCTCCAGATGTAAATAACGTTTTATTTTTATTTATTGTTAATCATATCAAGCGACCAACTTTGGTCGTTATATTAATAATTTTTATAATTTTTTATTTAATTTGCGACCAAAATTGGTCGCCAATGGCAAGAATTAATTTTTCTTTTAACTATAAGCGACAAACGTTGGTCGCCAAATTACCAAAACTTGTTTTTTAAAATAGAATAGCGACCAAGACTGGTCGCTATTGCCCAGAAAATTGTTTTTTTAAGTGAAAAGCGACCAACTGGAGACCAAAGTTGGTCGCTTTTTTTGGTATATTTTTGGCAGAAACTGCCTGTTTTGGCTGCTACACCACCTGCCAGCTTATACCAAATATCCTAAACAAGCATTTTATGCCAACAACAATAACAACAACAACACTAAAAAGCAACAAAATATAAAGATCAATAGAACTAAAACATTAAGCTAACAAAACTAAGTTAACGTTTATTACAAGCTCATTCGAAAACTAGTTCTATTGTCTATTTCAAAGTATATAAAGTAATCAAGGAGTGTTCTTTTAGCATCCTCGTTCGAAAGTTGAATTGCCTCGGCCGACTCGTTAGGTGGCTGACTGCGTATGAATTCCCCCACATCAGTTGTGAAGCGAACCTATAAGAAAAAATTATATTGAAATTAATATTTCAAAAATTTTATACAAAAAGTAAAATCAAAAATACTTAAATGAAAAAAGTAAAAACTTACATGTATAGTCGAGGCTCGACGCTCGACCCACCTTTCTGAATCAGTCTCTTTCTTCTTCTTAACAATACGAGTNTTAATCAAATACTTCAAATATTAACCTTTCGCCTATAAATCTTTCCAATAGTAATCTTTAGGATATAATATTTTCCGATAAATATACTTCGAACATACCTCCTTCAAATAGATATCTTTCTCATAATTCTTCCAAACAAATATCTTCCCAATATAATTCTTCCAAATAAAAATCACCATGGGACACCACATTTCAAATCATAAAATACGGGTCTCAGCCCATTTTCATATTTCCACGGTACCTCGTACCAATTTTTCTATCACAACCGCACGGACAACTCACGTGCCAATATCATTTTAACTATATAACCACGGCACCTCGTGCCTATGTTTCATATCATAACTGCACGGACAATTTACGTGCCAATAATAAATTCATCATATTTTTCTGGCATCTCGTGCCCATATCATAATCCGCCCGACAATATTCACAGGCTCATAACTTCAACATATATCCAATTATTATCAAATTTACTGGATTTAAAAAAAATAAATTGCACAATATATAAAAGAAATCACCAAGAAATCACAACATCACATAAAGTCACCAACATAATATCCTCACATCACCACATATCATCCCTGACAATAGCCACCCTTATCTCTCCTATAACCACCCTTATCGCTCCTATATAGCCACCCTTATCGCTCCTATATTAGCCTCCCTTATCGCCCCGCCTAGACAATATCCCAACACATAATCACAATGAAATGCCACCCTTATACTCACATAATATCAAAAATGGAATGCCACCCTTATCCGCCGCATAACAGTGACCCAAATCACACCATAATTTACATGGATATTACTATGGCAACACAACAAAAATTCATATTATAAATTGCCCATGGGCGACAACCAAATTCCAAAGATACAACAAAATCAATTAATTTTACAACAAATAGCCCAAGGCTCCACACAAAGTACATAAAACCCCGACAACTACAACAAAGATGGAAAATTAACTCAGCATAATACGTCACCTTCTTTAATCCAAATTTTCGATAAATATATTAATACTTCAATTTAAACTTACTTAATTAATTGATTATTTGTAGAAGAAAAATCCATAATCTAATTATTTTCACGAAATGTCAAATCAACAACACACGAAATTCACATGAAAATCCAATGGAAATTTACACCAAATTATCATATAAATACAAACTCGACAACAAAGGATGAGGCATGACAAATCAAGGACTTACTAAGTTCCAACGATTTATTTCACTTTAATACGTAAGGGTGTCTATGAATTTAGTCGATATAATTTGCACATATAAATCAAGTACGTACTCGTCACTTCACGTACATGATTTTCATTCAAACAATTTTCACATAAGACTCAATGCCTAAGGGGAAATTCCCCCACACGAGGTTAGGCAAGATATTTACCTTTATGAAGTTAGTCCGATATTCTAAAATCGCCTCCTTGCTTGAATCGACCTCCGGATAGCTCAAATCTATCCAAATTAATTGTATAACTTCATTAAAATTCATCGGAAACAATTCCGAATAATATAAAGTGGAATAAAAATTTTATTCTAAAAAGTCAACCAAAAGTCAACGCGGGACCCGCCTCTCGGAACCGACATAATTCTTACGAAATCCGAACACTCATTCCGATACGAGTTCAACCATACCAATTTTATCAAATTCCGATAACAACTCGACCTCCAAATCTTAAATTTTTGTTTTTGGAAGATTTTGCAAAAATCTTGATTTCTTCCATCTAAATTCGTATTAAACGATGAAAATAACTATGGATTTATGAAATACAAACATATTCGAGTATAGGACACTTACTTGAGTCGAAATCGTCAAGAACACCTCAAAATCGCCCAAGAACCGAGCTCCAAAAATTTTAATTGAAATGGAAAGTCACTGATTTTCGATGCCTTATGTTTCTGTCGTTTCCGCTCCTGCGTACTGTTTTACGCACCTGCGAAGCCTCTTTTGAGACTCAAAAGCTCGCTTCTGCGATCCACAGGCCAATCTCGCACCTGCGAAGCTACTGTCGCTTCTGCGTTTGTCGCTTATGCGATGGCCAAGCGCATCTGCGGCCTTCTTCATCAGCTCCTGTCCAGGTTGCTGCTGCGTTCACTGCCCAAGCAGCCATTGATCTTCTTCATTTCTCATTACAATGGCATACGTTCTTTGGTTACATGCAAAGAGCCATGGCTCATCTACATATCATCTACAAATACTTCTACTTTCATGCAAAAGAATTGCTGCTTCTGCGATCACTCCATGGCTGCCAACATCAGCTTCGGCGCTTCCAATATCGCACCTGCGATGACTGCCATGTCCCTTCACATTTCGCTTCTGCGATGCAAGGCATCGCTTCTGCGCTGTCGCTTCTCCGATGAAGCTTCCGCAGAAGCGAAAACATCAGCTGCTGCCCCAGAAAAACAGCAGCAAATTTCAGCAGCTACCTCGGTCCGAAATTTATTCCGTTAACCTTTCGAAATTCATCCTTGGCCCTCGGGACTTTAACAAATTATACCGACATGTCCCAAAATACAATACGAACTTATTCGAGGCTTTAAACAACATTAAACAACACAGAAATTTCGAATCGCGCCTTGAATCAAATTATGAGTTTTTCAAATCTTCCAACTTCTATATTTTGCGTCGAAACATATCGAATCAATCCGGAATGACTTCAAATTTTGCACACGAGTCATAAATAACGTAACGGAGCTTTTCCAATTTTCGGAATCGAAATCCGACCTCGTTATCAAAATTTCAACCTTCTGTCGAATTTTTCCAAAATCTCATCTTTTCCAACTTTCGCCAAGATGCGCGAATTGTCCTACGGACTTCCAAATCCAAATTCGAACATACGCCTAAGTCCAAAATCACCATACGAAGCTATTGCCATCATCAAATCTCCATTCCGAGGTCGTTTGCTTAAAAGTCAACTCTCCGGTCAACTCGTTCTATTTAAGCTTCCAAATGAGAATTTTTCTTTAAATTTAGTTCCAACACTTCCGAAAACTAAACTCGACCACACACGCGAGTCATAATACATATTACGAAGATGCTCGAGACTTTAAGTCGCTGAACGAGGCATTAATTCTTAAAACGACATGTCGGGTCGTTACACTGATCCAAAATCAAATATCATATTTCAGCTGCAAATGCTCCTATTAAAATTTAAAGTCCCTAAAGGATAGAGTTTGTTGTACGCATGAAGCGTGGTAGACCAATCAGTTCCAAAGGTAACAATCCTTGAAAAATGATAAGGAGTTAATGATCAAAATGATCATAATGAGGAGGAAATGAGCTCTAGAAGAGCCCACGACATAACATTTCATGAAACTCCAGAAGAAGTTGAGGTACCTGAAAGAAAGTGATGAGATCTCAACAAGTTATGTCGCTTAGGAACCGATACAAAATGATCGTCGACGATATATTTGATACAATATAGTGCACAATACTGTGAAATATTATGAGGATCGGACCAGTAGTCCAGACACCTGAAGATATCATGCCATTTAAATGCGAGTTATAACCTATATGACTCATTTGATTAAATCTCTATAAAGATGCCTGAAGGATTTAAAATGCCTGAAGCATGTAGTTCAAAGTCTCGAGAAATGTACTCGATCAGATTATAAATATCTTTGTACAGTTTAAATCAATCTGGGCGCATGTGATATAATCGCCTCAGTAAATATTTGCTGAAAGAAAGTTACATAAATGATGTTATTTGTCCATGTATTTTTATAAAGAAAATGTCATCAGAATTTGTTATGCTTGCTATTTACGTTGATGACATAAATCTTATTGGAACTCCAGAAGAGCTCCAAAAGCAATTGAATATCTTAAGAAAGAATTTGAGATGAAAGATCTTGGAAAAATAAAAATTTATCTTGGTCTGCAAAATTAAATATTTAGCAGACGAGATCTTTATCCATCAATTTGCCTATACAGAAAGGGTCTTTAAACGCTTTTACATGGACAAAGCGCACCCATTAAGTACATCAATGAGTGTTTGATCACTTGAAGTAAATAAGGATCTCTTCCGACCTCCAGAAGAGGATGAGGAACTCATTGGTCCTGAAATACTCTATCTCAGTGCAATTGCTATGCACTTATGTATCTAGCTAATACTAACAAAGGTGGTGCAGATCGTATTGGTTATGCAGATACAAGATTAGAATGCAGAGACTCAAATATTTGAAACAAGGTTTTCATCAGGGGGAGTAAAATACGCGATGCACTCTTTTTTCCTTACTAAGGTTTTTTCCCACAGGGTTTTCCTTATAAGGTTTTTAATGAGGCACCTAGCAATGCGTATTACTAAATATGTGTACTCTTTTTCCTTCACTTAGAATTTTTTTTCCACGGGGTTTTTCCTAGTAAGGTTTTANTTAATTGATAGTGACAAGGTTGATGGTGATGGAATGTTTACCGTTGGTCGTGGCAGTTCCCATAAAACGGGGATCATAAGACTCTATGATGACAAAGATAATAGGAAGTTTTGTTCTCAACTTTCTTCCAAGTCTGATCCGTACAAGCTTAATGGGATATTGGTAATATTTCTTCGGATTCAGACAATAATTTGACTGACAAAAGTATGAAAATGCTAATCAAAAGAATTAAAGCTAAAACGTTTTTCTTGGTATAGTACCTAATACACTTATACTTAGTGCATAGTACAGCGTAAGTATATATATTATATATATTAACGGCTTACATTTATATTATTTAGATAGTAAATACAAAAGTGATTTTTAATTTTGACCATTGTTGACCTTAATGGAGACCAACTTTGGTCGCTAATTATACATGAAATTAATTTAGCGACCAAAGTTGGTCGCAAAATTTAAATCGAATTTATTTATATTTTTTATATAATATTTAAATTAAAAATATAATTATTAAAATTTATAACTGAGTCCCACTTTAGCGACCAAACTTGGTCGCTATCTGCCTACCCTTTATTTAGCGACCAACGTTGGTCGCCAAGTTCAAATTATATATATTTGAATTTTATATTTTTTTTAAAATAATAATATAATTATTAAATTTTGAAGGTGGGTCCCACTTTAACGACCAACATTGGTCACTAATCTCAGTAAACCTTTGATCAAGCAAGTCTGACCAGTCCAGTCAACATTTTGACTAATTTAGCGACCAAATGGCGACCAATCTTGGTCGCTAATTTGTTTCATTTATTTATTTTATTATTTTCGCTAGTTTGGCGACCAACGTTGGTCGCTTTTCTCTGCAGACCAACTTTGGTCGCTATTTTTTGGTCGCTTTTTTTCGGAATTCTAGTAGTGTATTATTATTCACATTGGTAAGAAAATTCAAATTAATAAAATGTTAGCCACGTATTTACAATTCGTTACCTCGGATCTTATTGTAAAAATCGTTATTTTTGATAATAAATAGATAGTGTTTCTTTCCATTTTTATAAGGATTTAGTATTATTTTTTCTTTCTATAAACTTCAATATTGTATAAGCGAAAATAAGATAGTAAATTCAAAACTAAAAAAAATTTTTGGGGCCCCAAATTTAGGGATCCTAAAGCAAAGGTTTTACTAGCCTCCCCTTGAGCCACCCTTGCCACTAGTCTAGATTCGTATCACGTTGGACCATTGAAAGGGAGCTACATGTCAGAAGTTTCCTCTTTAATGATCTGACACAGTGCTAAACTGGATTTATCAGACCACATAGTATTATACCAAAAGATTTGGTTTCTTGAATCTTAGGCCATAAATATTTTTTGGTATGAACTATAATTATGTATATATATATAGGTAGATAGTAAATTTAAACGCAACAATTCAGTAAAAGGATTAAAGAAACATATAAGACGGAGTTTTTTCTTCAGACACACCTCCAAACTCCAAAGATGGAAGCACGCGCAGTGGATTTTCTTAATGCATGATTGAATCATTTCATATTAGTTAGACATGTACTAGATCTACAATCTTCTTTGACTAGCTGACTTGTTTTTTCTTATCCAACTCCAACTGCATGACTATAAGTCTATACTATATACATATCTATTTAACACAACAGAGACTCCCTTGCGTATTTTTGTTTCTGAACCTGTTATTCCTGTTCATTTCCAACGGCATAACCTGAAATTCTTAACCAGCTATCTATTAAAAAGAAAGCAAAATTAAGCATTCAATTAAATGATTGTAAACTCAAGGGAGAACGAAACAGAGAGAACAACAACTGTGATATATGACTAATGTCTCCCTAGTAACTGTATCTTTTGGGACCCCAAAAAAAGCAATTCTAACTAGTAGCATTTACTTGATTTTCTACGTTGATCCAAATTCTGAAAACCATTTCTCATGTCGTTCAATGTCCCCTCTAGAAACTGTGGGTTGTATTTTAACTAGAGCTTCTAGCAAGTTATCCATCATAACTGGAATTTCCAAAATCTCGGCCTCGGACATGTTCTTAATCTCATCTGGGTTTTTCCCTGCGATCTTACGTCTCATCCCATTTAAAGAAGCATCTCTACAGATATTTGTTGGATCATCTCCACTGTAACCTTCTGTTCTTCGTGCCACTTGGTCAATATCCAGGTCAGGAGCTAGCTGGCATTCATGTTGCAGATTATTAGTATCAACAAAAATTTCTGTTCAATGTCGAGGAGCAGTAATAATGGGAGGCGACTCTAGCACAGTTACCATGGTTCAGCTGCATACATTCCTTTCGGCTAAAAGGCCTCATGCAGTGCGGAAAAATTTAAATATTGATACGTATGATTGATATCACGCTCATTTTGAGCCCACTAACTCTAAATCCTGGATTCACCTTTGATGATTAGCAGTTATCAATCATATCTCAAGAGCTGAGATAATATTTGAGTTTGCTCTCAAGTTACTGTGTAACAGAGTCTATGTATAAAATTCATATAGACTTCCAGCATCACCCTTCCTCGTCATTCTAGTCACTTAAAATTCTACTAAGATGTAACCAAAAGGTCTCTTATTATTACCTTCAATTTTAATAGATTTTTTCTTTTATATCTTCCTATATTGCATTCACTGTAATATTAATAATCACTGAACTATAATCTGCAATAACATCTAGTTCAATTATTATGTACATGTACTATTTTATTGTCATTCATTTTATTGACTTTGATCATCGAACCTATTTTTGAGTAGAGACATATGATGATTATACAGCAGATGAACTTACGAAAAAACGAAGCACAGTACCTCCAAACTAAGAAACCAGCAGACAACAATAATGAGAGCTTACCGCGATTGATTTTAAGTTGATCTTTATAAGCTCCTTACGGCTCTCAAAATCAGGAAGCGGGATGTAAATCCGCTTTTCTAGCCGCCTCCTACAGTAGTACAGTGAATCACCAATAAGACAAGATCCAGAGATGAAATAGAACACAAATCAGAGTAATAAAAAAAAAACTAATATTGACTAGGGGTTTTAGAAGTAAAGTTAACCTTAGTGCCTCATCAAGACCCGAGGGGAAATTTGTTGCTGCCAAAACTGTGACCGGTTTGCCTGCCGTATTTTTAGTGGAGTTGTTTAACCCATCGATCTGAACTAGAAGTTCAGACTTCACTCTTCGGGATACTTCATGCTCTCCAGAAGCCCTAAGGAACAGGTTCAGAGTTGATGAAGTTTTACCACTAGAATTAAAACTAAGAAATTATAAGGTATAACACACCTAAGAACTATTAAGGCTCAAAGTAATGTTGACTTTTAAGCCGATGCATAAATGTCATTGTGAGATGTATGCAAACACAAGAGGTAGGTGAAGGAAAGAGGAGCAGGGTGAGATATTATTTTCATAACCAGAGTTATTTATAATATAAATTTAGTAAATCTTTATGATGAAACATTCATTGGTGATCTGTTAAAAATAATAACTAACATGCTATAGATACGATCTAGCAAATATCAGTTTAAAGTCAATGAGACCTCCAACGCATTAATCGGTAGCTTGATAAAAATCTCAATGGTCGAAAAACATAGACTTGCCAGTATGTATGGATGGGAATATCAGTTCAGAGCAGACTAAGCTGTGCTCAAGTGAAACTACAGTATGATCCAGTTTGCGATAAAACATACAGCTTCTAATTTCCTTCCTATTCGGTATTCTCTTAAGGTTTTAAGTTTGTTTTAATCTTCTCTGCTCTCTGCAGCAACTATACAAAGCTTTGGATTAGTAGAGGCAAGAACAAACTTGTCATCTAACTAATATGCGGTCCATCACCAGTCAGGTTCTGTTAAATGATTAAACTCTAGTTACTAGGATGTGTAGCCCCGTAACATTTATCTATGCCTAGAAGTCAAATTTATCACATATGGTGATGAAAATAAACCTTACACAACAGCAAGATAATGAGAAAAATCCTCATCTGTCACATGTATATGAAATCACTTTAGAAAGAGCTGATTCTTACCCTCTGGCACTGCAAAGAGAATCAATCTCATCAATGAAAATTGTACTAGGAGCATGAGCACGGGCAAGATCAAATAAGCACCGTACCAACCGTTCACTCTCCCCGTACCATTTTGCGCACAACGAAGAACAAGAAACATTCTGAAATGTTGTCCCACACTCCGTAGCAACAGCTTTGGCCAAGAGTGTTTTCCCTGTGCCAGGAGGACCAAACATAAGAACTCCTCTCCGAGGTCTCCTGATTCCCTGCAAGTAACATTGAATATTGAACTATATAGAAGTACTAAGATAAAATAATAATGTCCAAATGTTATTTTGAGCGATTGATATGAAATTAAAGTTAACAGTCATAAAGAAAATGACATCATTTTCCCCCTTTGGGAAGACAAACAAATGATGAAAACTATTTTCCTGAAAATGACTTCCGTCGTACCAAACACACACTCATCGTTCTTTAGTATGCCTATAATCAAAATAAACTATCTGCAGTACCTGGAAATATTGAGGCATCCACAGTGGGAGTACCACTGCTTCCTGCAAAAGCCTCTTTGATTCATTGAGTCCTGCAACATCATCCCATCTCACCCCTGGATTAGTATCCAATATTTCCTTTTCAAGACTAGCAGCCAATTTAGGATCAGGCCCTGTATACTCTGCTTTTGACTTTACGCCTTCTACAGCATTCTGATACTTGTAAAAAGGGACATTGAGAGTATTATAAAAGATCTTAAAGTCCCAACTTATTACAAATAGGGGTAAATTGGAGTAAATTATGAATTCGGAATCCAAAGTTAGCACCAAATAGTATGTATAACCAGTGTTTAGATTCAGCTTTATCCTCCCCACTTACTTTTTCTAGGATGCAGCAACCAAAAGTTCTAGGTGAAGGAGTGTTGTACACTGTCGCTACAGTCAATTTCACGTATGGTTAATGAACTTTATTTACTATAACAGTGAAGTCTACCTCTTTTATATAGAATCTCATCTATAGTCAATTTGGCCTTGTAAAGAGAAGATTAAAGATTATTTACAATTGGAGTTTAGTAAATACTTTGTCGTCATTTATGTCTAGATTATGGCTTAACAAGCAACATTATCAAAATGTTGTCGAATAGTATTACAAGCAGATGAGGTATTTGTACCACTTGTTGCACTGTGTTTCTGTAACTAGTACCTAGGCACATGCTTTGCGCGCGTATCTCATATCGATGAGCATAAACTATTAAGAATCACATAAATATTTATTAGGAAATATTTTTTAGTTCTAAAATAAAAGTTAAATTATGTTTTAGAAAATAGATACACATGAATTTCAACCCTAGGAAACTTGAACCTAGTGCTCTGATACCAAGCTTTGTCATGCCCCGAAACTGGGCCTGGACGTAACACGGCACTCGGTGCATGACTACATCTGACCGAGCGAACCAACTGGCTGGCTGAATCAACATGTGGTATCATAACATACTAAATGCGGAAGATAAACTAACACATGCTGATATACTGAAAGTCTGGATGGTATAAATCAAAGTGCGGAAATACTAATACAATTCTGAAACATATTTGTAGCCAACATAGCTTAATAAGAAAAGCCTGCGACTCTGTCTAACTGTTCTCTAGTCTATGAAGCCTCTAGTGAAGTACTGAAAGCACTGACTATCTGAAAATACTGAAGACTGTAAGGTAATGATAATGCCCGGAAAGAACTGGGGATCACCAAATAGCTGGTACGAGAATCCTAGCACTCTGAATCATCAACCTGTAAATCATTACCTGCATCGTGAGATGCAGGCCCCGGGAAAAAGGGACGTCAGTACATTTGAATTGCACTGGTGTGTAAAGCAACTGAAAGAAAGAATTATAAAGGCTGAAACTGAAACTGGGCTGATAACTAAGAATTGATAATTGATACTGAAATGATAACTATTGAAATAGAAACCGAAACGATAACTGATAACTAAAATGATAACTGATAACTGATAACTGAAATGATAACTAATAACTGAACCGATAACTGATAATTGATACCTAAAATGATAACTGATAACTGAACTGATAACTGGTAACTGAAATGATAACTAATAACTGAACTGAACTGATAACTGGTAACTGAAATGATAACTAATAACTGAACTGAACAAAGGAAGTAAGGATATGAATACTCCATCTTCTGAATGATGAACAACCTGTTTATCTGAATAATAAACTGCGGCCTCAGGCCCAATATATATATGTGCACAATTGCGGCCTCGGGCCCAAGTATACGTATACATAACTACGACCTCAGGTCCTAAATGCATAAAGCATAAACTGCGACCTCAGGCCCAAAGATGCATAAAGCATAAACTGCGGCCTCAGGCCCAAATACATATGTTCAACATTCAGGAACTGAGAATCAAACTGCAATACATGATAGTGAAATACTGAATCATACTGAGTTACGTGATACTGGAATACTGGATCACACTGAGTTACATAATACTGGAATACTGAATAGGACTAGACTAAGACATGTATTCTTGAACTGATTATGAATACTGAAGCTTCAACTATTTATGGTATACTGAGTAATCTATAATAAGACTCGGGGGCATCAAACCCAAGTCTATATTGAATACGCACTGAGCTCACAACATTCAGAATGAAAGTGGTGAACGAGTTATGAAGCTAGAGAATAAAAGTTCAGCAACTATTCAAGGGACTAGGCTTAACTATATTTCTGAGGCAATTAGTAACGTGGTAAAAGAAACGTAATGTGGGGAGAATCATTAACATTCCCAAACATAGAGAGTTAGCCTCACATACCTTAACTTCCTGCTCTTGAGCGTAATACAACATTCGCCAACCCTTTTAACTTTAATCTATATCAATACAAGACAAAGGGATTCCATATTAGCAATAATTCTCATGTTTTAGTCGCTTAAGCATTTTCTCAAACACTTGGTGATATAAAGTTTCATAGTCCTTATTAATGGTGTCTCTACACCCAATAACCCTTTCTCTTGTTCCTAGATAAATTCTAAAGTCTCAAATGGTTATAATCAACATTATTCTTTATCACCCATAAAGTAAACAACACCCTTAACCAATAATCAACAATCAACACCCCAAACCTATAACACATGCTCTAAGCATATCCTCTAAAATCTAAACTGTCCACTCCGATTGCCCGTCGATCTGAGGATGGAATGCTGTGCTAAGCTCTACATGGGTCCCCAACTCACTCTGAACGGCTCTCCAGAAATGGGAAGTGAACTGAGGGCCTCTGTCTGATATGATGGAAACAGGCACACCGTGCAACCGGAGTATCTCCCAAATGTAAATGTGAGCATACCTCTTCGCTGTATAAGTAGTCGCCACTGGAATGAAGTGAGCCGATTTGGTCAACCTATCAACAATGACCCACAACTTTCGCAAAGTCCGCGGCAACACAGCTACGAAATCCATGGTGATACGCTCCCACTTAAGATATAATATCTTACTCATCTTTATACGTAGCGAGTACATGTGCAAGAAGAGAAGAAATATGCTGCAATAGTAAAACCTAATTGCCATGAAGATCATATTTTACAGTGGAAAAGAAAAGAAGAAATCACATAACGTAAATTGAAATGTAAAAGATAAGGCGTGATACCATTTTTGTGGTATAGTTTGTATGGCTACTCCTCTCCATCCTATATATAGTTCGTTAGAGAGTGACAAAGCATAATTGATTTTGGAAAAGAAATTATGCTCATATATGCAGTGTGGAGGTATATGGAAAAGAAAGACGAAGAGGCAGGAAAAGTAATAAGAGTAGTGGAGGAGTTTTACAACATTAATACAGTATTAATTATTACAATATTATTATTGTGATATTTAATTTTGCAACATTATTCGTTTGAAGAGGAAGGGAGTAAGTTCTAAAGAGAATCTGAAAAGTCATAATTTTTGCTTGTTTTAAGGTAGCCCATAAATGGAAAAATAGGGGGGAGAAGGCAAAAATTTAGGGAAAATATTATGCATTCGAGTCTAAGGTAAATATAAATTTTTATTTCACTAATATATCTTGCTTTGAAGTAAATTTCTTGCTTATCCTGCCATGTATATATGTTGTTAATCATGAATTACCATATACATTATAAATAAAATTTATTTGTGTATTAGAAATGAGTATTGCATATATTATGCATCAAATCATCATATCATCATACTATATTATAAGTGGGAATACCTTAAGTGTAAAGCTGAATTACATAATTCATATCATATCATACTATATTATAAGTGAGAATACCTCAAGTGTAAAGCTGAATTACATAAATGCCCATTAAAAACTAAATGATATTTTTACCCCTTACCTAAACACTATTTCTATTATTTGTACCTAATATTAAATTTACCTTCCAATTAATTATTATCAATGAATCAATTATATGGGAAATCAACCACTGGATTAGCCAATTCATTATGTTGTTAGTAAGGAGAATTTGAGGAGTTACAAAAAAAAATTCATGTAGACCCGATTAATATGATCCATGTGAATGATCATTCTTCATTATATATTTAATGATGCATTAAAGGAAGAAATATTACTAAGAGTCTGTTTGGCCAAGCAGAAGTAGTTTTTTTGCTTTTGGGAAGAAGCAGAAAATTCTAGCTTCTTCCAAGAAGCAGAAACAGAAGTGAAAAATTAATTTATTCAAGACAAAATTATCCTTACCATAAATTTATATTTTCCAAATTATCCCTTACTAATTTAAATTTTTTCTTTTCATTTTTGTTTCTAGTTTTTACCATTCTTTTAAAATTAAAGATGTCATATACATGAATCATACTGTAACTTTCTAAATTCTTTATTGACTTTTCTGGTTTTTGATAAAAAAATTTGTGTAATGTCTTGTAACTTTCCAAATTATCTTCTTCTTTTTTCACACTAAAGCAAATTATCTATATCCTTCTTTGGATTATCAATTCTCTTCCTACAAATAATCATTTGTAATTTCTTCTATTATATGCTATTAGTTCCCGAATCTCTAAAACAATTATCAAATTTAATTTGTGAAAATTACCTACAAATAGGTAATAAATTTACAATTGCATCGCATAATCTATTTATATATTATTAAAAGAAGAAGAAAAAGCATCACACAATAAGCCAAGTGGCAGCCTGACAATAGGCCACTTGGCAATTTAGGACAAAGTTAGTAAGGTTAGGTAATACTAATTAGTTTCTTTTTGATTTTAAATTTCAAAAAATTAAATTATACATTATGTGTTGTTAATAATTAGTTACTCTTTTTGAATTTGAATTTAAACATACTTAACTATTTTTTTACAAAAAAATTTATTTTTATATATTTAAAATTATTTCTATTTTACGCTCAATGCCATCTTTCAAGTTTGACACTCAAAATCATCTAGTTACAATTGCCATGGCTATACATAATTTCATCCGACGATATTCTTCTATCGATAAGGAATTCAATTATTATGCTAATGAAGACATTACTGCAGAGATTGAGGCAGGAGTTGGGCCTTTTGATATTCCTTTAGAAATACAAGGCAAGTCTTCTACTAATATGGAGGCGTTGTGTGATAGACGTAGAGATGAAATTGTTGAGAAATATTATCATGTGGGAGTGACTTTACTTAGTATTTTATGGTAGATTATCATTATATAGTAATTTGTGGAATAGACTTCTAATTCATACTGATTGATGTATTTTTATTATTCAAATCATCACATAACATTAAGTAATTATACTAGATAATAATATATGCTTTGGTATAACTATATATGTAAAATTAATTTAATCTTTAATATGTTTGTTTACTTTATATTTTATATTTTAATTAAATAAAATAAAAATAATAAAAGTCTCTTACAATAAATATTTGAGTTCGTTTTCTCTTTAAAAGAATTATAAGATCTTGATACTATCCTTTTTGGTAATTTGACACTCAAAAGTACTTTTAGAAAGATTGGCCAAACACAATTTGTTTACCAAATATTATAAAAAGTACTTCTTAAATGAATTGGCCAAACACAAATTGTTTTTTTCCAAAAGTACTTCTAAAAAAAGTATTTTTCAAAATAAGCAGATTTTGGCAGCTTGGCCAAACGGGCTCTTAATTCAATGGTTACGCACAAGGGCAAAGGCACACTTAGGTTAGGGTGGCTGACCACCCTTTGTCGGAAAATTACATTGTTTATATAGGTAAAATATTATATTTTAGAGGTACATAACATGTATTGAACACCCTTTGTCGGATTATTTTTTTTACTTATTTCAAGTTTGAACACCCTTGAAAAAATTTCTAGCTTCGCCACTGATTACGCAGATCTAATGTGCCCATGTTTTGATGTTGATTCTCCTTTGAAAGTGTTAGGATAAAGTTGTAACTTTATTTTTAGAATAATTAAGAAGTTTAAGTAGATTTTGATCCTGAGTGGGTTTTTGCTATATTTGGTGGAGGTAATACCTTTCTAGTTTTTAGTACCAGATACCTGCTTTCTAAGTTCCAACATGATATTTGTCTAGTCACCAATAATTTATTCTCTAGATATGCTTTGCATAGGTCATAAGTAACATTATATTTAAAAATTCCATTACTATTCTTCGTTGAGTTTTGCATTAATCAGTACACAAATGTTAACTAATAATTACTCAGTGACCTAATTTGACTTCAATCATAAATCAAGTTGACCAAACTGTGATGAATAATACTCAATATTTTTTTTGCCAAACTCCTCTTTGATACTGATAAATTCTTTTTAATGCTTGTTAATGCATTATCAATAAACATATACTACTTAATTACTTTATGCATGTACGTGTGAGAGGTACCTGATGTATTAGACAGGATACATATAAGTTGATCCGAATACAACTGTTACAAAAAAGATTACATTGTAATTACTTTGACCTCTTTGAAAGTAATTAAAAATTACTTTGACATCTGTTATAGGTAATTTCTTCAAATTACAGTGGGATGCTAGTCAAAGTTGGAGCTAGCATCTCTTGTGATGGCAAATTAGTTTTCTATACCATATAGAATAATTCTACTTTGTTAAGCAACTTGTAATATTATTTACACAAGGAGAATAAACAGAATAAAGATAATGAATGGAGGACACCAACCAGCGCATAATTGGAATTGGGATTGAAAAAATTGGAATTGATTCTAAAAGCAAAAGGACCAGTGGTTTCAATGTTCTCCGCGTAAACTATTGATTCCTTCACTGTTTCTTTGACTGGGACTCAGAAGATGTCTACTTTTTCAGCTGGTCAGTTCATGAACTTTTTGGTATTATTACTTGAGCACTTAAGCAAATCTCAATTAGTCCCATTTTGCTAAATATGTCTTTTTTAGTACTATGTCTCAAAAGAATATCATCTTCTGTATTTGGAATACTGACGTGACTTGTCGAAACTCAACTGATATAAAGCTTATTTTATTAGGAGAAAGAAATATGCCATCTTTACATAAATGAAAAAATGATACTCCCTGTATAGCCGTTGTAAAAATAATAGCCGAAAAATGTATAAAATTTGTATATTTTGTGTGTATATATATATATATATTGTATGCTATGTACAAAAATTATACAAGTTTTATACACTTTTTCGGCTATCAGATGTAAATAGTTTCTGGCGCGAGCTAAAAGTAATAATACCCCTACATGAATAGCTGTTCATATTCATTGTTCACTTTTTCTAGCCATATACATAGACTATGTAACATAGTTTATATATTGATTATACACAATTATATATTATACCTTCACCGATTATTTTTAGTTTAAGCGGTTGGGTGGGCGGCTATTTGCGTTAATTCTTCAAGAAAGCCATCTCCACCTTTCATGTTTAGCTCATTTGTCGGAAGTCCTTCTTTATTTCTTAAACTCTGTATCCAATCAAACATCACCGCAAAGAATGAAATGGATGGAGTAGAATTTACAAATACATTTCTAATTATTTTCGTCAAAGACGGAGTGTGACTACACCTGTTGTGTATAGTATGTATCCATCTACACGATCTTTTTACAAAAGATGCATAACTCTAGGTGTGGAGAGTTATACGAAACTTGTGTTGGTAGAAGGTAGCAGGTGCTTCGTGGAATAATTGAGGACTCAAACATCATAATTATCACCCAAAAGAGGGCATGCTGCTAAACACAGATAATGGATGTATAGTCTCATGAATTTATGAACCATACCACATACATGAACAAACTAACCATACCCTTCTAGATGGATGATAAACTTCTTAAAATCACATAGAATTGGTGCTAAGTTTGCAAGCTTAACCTTCTGAATCCAACTGCTTTACCGACCACTCGGCAGCAACTATCCCTTCAGGAGATCCAATGAACCTCAGTATACACCCCAAAGATGACATTCTGGTAAAGAGCAAGTGACAAGCTACTATGATGTTGAAGCAAGTTCAGCTTCAAGTGTCAATTTAACACCATCCCTAAATGCAGTCGCTGACATATTGAGTGCCTGAATCAATCTGGTGATATCCATGGATATATCTGCTGGAGATTTAACACCGCGGTTAACCTAGAAAGTTCAGATAACACACACATGTTAGGTACACGGTTTGAACAGAAAAGCATTAGTGATATTTTCTTCTGCAACACAACAGGGATGAAACAACAGTGAAAGCAGATTGAAAGCTCATATATTGCCATTGGTACAAAGAAGCTGGACGGCAAATGAGAAATTAAGAGTCAATTTTTGATAGTTTTTGTGTGTGTACATGCAAGTGTCATTACTTACAGTTGATGAGGACACTGGTTTGATCAATGACAAATTATAACCTCTAATATGTGCAACAGCTTCAGCCATCTGAACCCTGGAAACCCGATCTGGTCCACCCACGTTCAAAAGTAACTGTATCGGCTCTCTCCCTAGAAACAACACACATCAAGTGATAAAACACAAAAGGTCAAGAAGGAGACAGAAATTCAGGCAATCTTTAGTCACAAACTTTACTAGAAGGCTTTAAAAAAAAAAAAATTAGATAAAATATAAATGTCAACCGATTATTAGCATCGACAGTAATGTTGTGGAACTTTTCTGCATTGAGTCATAGTGAACCCTTGGACACTGAGCTGAACTACTGTTCTGGATTATATTCCAGTTAACTCAATAATATTGTTCAAAAGAATCAAATCATCGTGCAACAAGCAAGGTTGGATTAAATAAGTAGAAAACTACCATAAAGAATAGAGCCAATCCTAGAACATTTTCAGAAGATAACTGATACCTTTCTACCCCAAAGCTCCAATTCTACCTCTGAAAAGAAGAACCTTCATACATCTTTACAATGGAGTTTCAAAAAACAATAAGAGGAGCATGATACAGTCCAATCAGAGATTACAGTGAAAAGATTTCAGTAACATACCGCACACATGTAAAAAAGACAAAGTGAAGAAGGGTATCACATACTCCTCTTTTCTTTTTTCTTTTTTTCTTTTTTCTGAGAAGGGTAACAGGTAAAAGAGTATCACATCTTTGTTAATACAGACATCGAGGCTTGTCAAAAAGCTATGTAACTTTGATCGACGAAATCCAGTTTGGAGGTCAAAGCATGACAAACCTGAGATCCATCTATTCGTTAATGTCCATATGATGGTCACAAGATCCTTAACATAGATAGGACAACGGAACTCATCATGAAAAAACTCCATGGCATCTCCCTTCGCAAGAACGCTATCCATCCACTGCATGATTTTCATGTGAAGAATCAGACAAAGCCCAGCAGTAGAGTAATTTAATGCCATATATCATAGTTGAAATGCTTGGTTGAGACGTGGTTGTTCTTGTTGTTGTATCATAATAGAATCATGACTAAGTAATCAATTTTATGTTCAGTTAATGTAACAAAACGTAGTATAGATTATAAAGCTTAATAGAGTTACTCACTCCCTATGATATGACCATTGAGTCCAAAAATAGGGGACAAATAGAAGAAATAGTAATCTCAGATAGAGCACGAATTAATATGTGCGAGCTTGAATAAATCTCAATATCAAGTTTAAATCAACTTACAGGCCAAACAAAAGAAAGCTTGACATAATATGAAGTGGTTAGGTTAAGCATAAAAAAAGATATAAAGTGGTTAAAATTTCCAAGCAAAGTAGCAAACAAATGAAAAAAGCATGGAGGCTAATATGGCCCCCACTCAGTCTACTGAACAATCCCTTAATGAAGTTGGACAAGTGCAAGAACAAGGTGAAGTTCATCGTATCCACCTGAACTGGAAGTGATTTTGGGACAGGGGAGACAGTCTGAGGTCCATAAATAATACTGCTCCTCAAAATTGCAAAATTTGAGTAATTTGCAGATATAAATTGCTCTGCTGCTACCTTTGATCTTCCATAAACATTAACAGGAAGGGTTTCATCATCTTCCTTGTAGAAGGATTTGGTCCCTTCATAAACTGAAATGAAGTCAAATTAGCTTCACCTTGTCCCATTAAAATTGGTGTGCATCAATCAAGAGACATGAGAACATTCTAAAATTAAATGACCGTCAGTCCAGCCACGTGAGAACACTCAACAATTTGGTAAAGTTGTATCAACAAGAAAGAGAGCATGATCACAAATGCTTAGGTTGCAACAAACTTCTTCAAATCTATTCATGGAAAGAACCACTACCAAACAAACAATATGAAGCATTAACACCAACAAAAATATCAGGCAAATTGGTGAACAGAAGCTAACATCCTAATTTTGTCAAAATTTTAATGCACCGGATATTGAATTCAGTATCTTCCTTATCCAAGTGTCTAATAAATTTTAAAAAATTTCACCTGTATCTGCCATAGGAGTTACAGAAACTTCTAAATAACATGTCAAACCTACTGCTGCTTTCCTTGATACTAAAGAATTTCCCATGTGTTAGAAGGAACCAGTTCTTTATCTATTAATGACATGCTTGTGCCAGAATTAGTTTCTTAGGGAGGAAATTTCGGAGGTAGCTACACCAGGAATTAAGTATATATGGTTTGGCTCCTATGATATTGATAGCCAGCAGTGTTGTTAATGGCTTATGGCTCAAATTAAGGTGTACTTAAGCCGTCAAGCTAGGTGCAGCGCAGGTAGGGCACTTCATCTCACTTAGGCGGCACTTCAATGCAGGCACAAAGCAACATTGAAACAGAGTTTAGCGAATAGATAAACTTTAACATCTGATGAAACAGGTGAATCCTTTTTCAATAAACGAAAAAGGAGAATCTGTTATATCAGTGTAAAAAGAGTCAAAGGCTCCAAAGCAACATTGAATATAAGACGAGTGCATGGGCAGAATTGACTGCCCAGTAACCAAGTAGAAGTGGAGTATGGTAATAGTGGAGGACTTGCATACTCCGCAATGCACTTTTCACTCCCAGAAGTCTTACAAAGGGAGGAAGTATATCCATTTTACTTAAATCATCTAGGTATACTTATTTCCAACTGTACCAAATAAGTGAAACAATGACCAAGCAGTACCAATTAAAGTAAATCAATGTTTTATCATTCTCCTTCCCTGTAGAAAACCAACATACTTAGCTTAAGAAGTAACCAGCTCAAGACAGAAGCAAGAAACTCTCTTACTTCTGTAATGAATTAACTATTGTTACTACAACGACTTCTGTGTGCCTTACCTTGATCAGTAGACAAGTGAATCAGAAGAGTACCACCATAGCTAAAGCTTGACAACCATTTGACAAGAACAGAAGGCACATTAATAGACATGGCGGCAGTAGGATCCACTTCACAGGCACGCGGAATAGAAAGTGCAGCACAATTAACCACAACATCAGGCTGCTCATTCACATCACAAAGCATGGTGTTAGCTATTACAGACATATTAAGTGGTATAGTAATAATTTTGACCAACTAGACAATCCACCATTTAGGGATTTATCCTTGATCACAAAAAACAGACACCAAAACCACATGTAAATAAATTTAACCACCCTAAGTGATATCAGTCGAGGCAAACAAGAATTTGAAGGCAGCGGGTGCATCTTTTATTATTATATATATATATATATACATACAAAAAAAATTCTTTAAATTTTATAGAAACATATATATAGACCTGAGTGTGAGACATTACGCCCTCTGCCTATATATTGGATCCACCTCTTCATATCAGATAGAATATGAACAACACAAATGGACACTCCCTTGTGTAAAATCTCAAACTCTCAGAAAGAAAACTAAAGAAGAAGACATAGTACAAATCTAGAAAACAGTTAATTTACTCCATACTGCAAATGTAATTCCTGAAGACCAACATAATGAAAGATGGAATCTTCTGAGATGCATATCTCAATCACCAAAATAGAAGTGCAAAAAACAAAAAAAAAAAAGGTAATCTTCAAGACCCACAAGTGAAAAATGGAATCTCCAGTAACTGAAATGAAAATGCAAGCAAAAGAATAGTAATTCTTCAAGACCCAATAAGGAAAAATTAAATCTTTAGTAAGTTTGTAGTGTAAAATTCAAACCTGACCAAAATTTTGAGAGATGGCATCAAAGCCATTGCCGGTTCGCAAATCTACATGGAAGGGTAGGACGTGAGGAAAGGCTTTTAGTAGAGGGTCAGGAGGGGGGTTGGTGTGGTATGTGAAGGCTAATGAGAGAGCATATGGAAGAGTATTTTGGATTGCAGTGAATTCCTGTAGAAGATGCTGTCCTAAGTAGCCTGTCCCTCCCAATATCAATAACTTGTTGCTGCTGCTCATATTTCAATTTCTCTGATGTCTCAAGCTTATTGGATTTTCTCCAATTGTATCTTAGGAATGCAATGCAATTGTTATGTCAGAGCGACATACCAGTGGACACTTGTGGAATCCGAGGTTGGATCTTGGTCGTTCTCTATTTCCTGAGAACTTGTTTTTACTGAAATTGATTACATATCTTTAAACAAATTAATTTATCAAATATAGTAAATTATACGCGCGCTGAAGAAATTAGTCAATTTAATATATAATTTTTTTTGTAAATATAGTTAAAATTATGATAAAGTTTTCATGTATATGTATACAAAAAAGGAAGTTATAATTTGATTGATTAAACAACATATATAAATATTTTGTATGATTAGCTCCAACAATCTTCATATCATCAATTTCATGTAAATATGAATAAAATCAGTCATATTGTACGATTCTTCAAAATAATCTAACTGCTTTTTTCATATGTTTTCTAGTTATTCTATAATCGACTATACATTATTTCTATTAAATCTATTTTAAGATATTATAAACAAAATAAGTTAAATATATCTCTTGTTTGTTAGTAAACTTTGTTTGTAAAATAATTCTGGAGAAGATAAAATAACATATAAACAGAAATGTAAAAGAAAATGAATTTAATCCGAGCCCACTGAATTCACATTGTTTTCTTAAGGAACTTAATCCCCTCCTAGTACCCGAGATTGTAGATTATTTCCTCCCGGGATAGAACGAATTACACACTGGTGTAGCGGTACTTCAAACCCCAGTTTTTCAGCGAACACAATGATCGGTAGCAAATCACACTTATTGTTGCTTTCTTTGTAGTTAAAACAATACAGAAGAAAGGAGGAGAATTCAGAATTTCGCATGGAAAATCTGAGGGAATGGATTGTTATTTATAGCCCCAACCTGTTGAGTTCAAACGAAGAGGTGCAACTCTTCAATGGCTAATTACGTAAAACGGCCATAACGTAAATGGCCATTTACGCAAATTAAAACGGGAATTCAAACGCAGAGGAAATTACTTTTTCGTTACAAAAAACAGATAATTTGAATTTAATATTAATTTTTCGTTGCAAAGAACGGATATATTTAATAATATTACGTTAATATTTACTATTAACAAATAAATTTAGTCCAAAAAATTAATCAATCAATCGACCAAATCCGAAGCAGAAGCAGAAGCCGAGTCGAGCGAGCGACGACGACGGCGAGAGGCTTGCCTTCTTCTTAACTCTTTAAGAGCTAGAAGAAGAGCAATTGTATATATACCCATCAAAAGTCTTTTCCTCCTCCAATATGGGACAATGTCTCTTTGTCAAGAAGGAAAACTAAAATATTTCATTTTTCTTCAATTTCCCATCACCCTCTTTTAAGCTAAAATAAGCTTTGAGAACTCAACAATCTTCCATATGAATGGGGAATGGCTATATCACGGAAATATGCATGAAAAACAATGATATTCGCAAGCAAGGATTAATCGCATCTGGATAAGTAGGTTTCCCTTTGAACTTTCCGTAGTGAACTTATGTCGGATATACTCGGTCAATCGGTAGATTTGATATCTTTGAACCGTCGAAGTTTGGTGTATACCTACACAACCATAAGTCACACAATCAACCATTAGCCGTCTTTGATTCTCATTGTTGTGTTCATTTCAGCTATGAACACCGCCTGGTTTCATAAGTGTGCAAAGAACTGGCCATACAAAATTCTCCTTGAAACGGCTAACACTTCACACTTACATAAGTGATTCTTAAACGTGTCATCCCGTAGATACACTATTTAATATACCCCGTATCAAATTTAGAAATCATTAAAAAACCTTAATGCTTTATCCTTGGTACTGAACATTGTCTCATCACGAGAATGGACTAAAATTTTAGTTCATAATGTTGAACCGTCATTAATGACTTTGTTTAATCTCCTTGAACCTAGATCTTGGGATCTCTAGTCTTCTAGGTAGAGTTACCGCCACAATGACTTGTCCTCCATAGTCCCATTCCCCTCGACGATTTCTCAACGACCTCTCTAGTTAGGCCTTTTGTAAGTGGATCCGACACATTATCGCTTGACTTTACGTAGTCAATTGTGATAATTCCTCTAGAGAGTAATTGCCTAACGGTTTTATGTCTACGTCGTATATGACGAGATTTATCGTTATACATAATGTTGATACCTAATTTTTCCCCATATATTTTTCACACACACACACACACACACACACAGAGAGACCTAAGGAAAAACACTTAANTAACTGATAGAGTTTATGGCGAATGCCACAGTGGTGAATGGGGTTGTTACAAGCCTGGTGAGAGGAGTAGAGGTGCAGTTTGATGCACCCAAGTTGGGAAGAATTCTAGACATACCCTGTGAGGGATATGATGATTATACTAGGCAAAGGTGGCCTTGTCTAGATTCTCTCTCTTCTGCTCTCCAAATCACCCAGAATTTCTGTGATACCAAGTCTGCTGAAGAAGTGCCTGAGGCTAGGTTTGTGCAAAAGAGTGAGATGAAGCCTGAGCACAAGGTGCTATTTGAATTTGTGAACAAGTGTCTGCTGCCCAGACAGGAGAGAAGGCACACTGCAAATTATATGGACCTGGTCCTTCTGGAGTGTCTTGTGACAGGAAAGCAGATTAACTGGCCTAGTTTCATTGTCAAGCTGCTGGATAGAGTGATAAATGGCTCCAAGGCCCATGCCACTCCTTATGGGTTTATAATGACAACTGTCTTGGCCAAGTTAGATGTGCCATTGAAGAAGTGGGAGATGGCCTCCAGCAAAGAGCACTTTGGGATCAAAACTCTGCAGGCTTGTGATTATCTGCTAAGTGTAACCCCAGTTGAACTTGGTTCATCCGTGAAGACTCCTGTTAACAGCAAAGTTAGGGCATTGGTTCTAGAATGTGGAACAAAAGATGCAGAAATTGTTAGGCTCCAGGCTCGCATTGTTGAACTGGAAAGTGAAAGAAATAGCCTCAAAGATGAGCTAGCAAAGGAAAAACAAAAGAGTGAAGGGATGCTCCAAACAATGCTTAATCTTCTTCAATCCCAACCCTCTAGTTCCTCCAAGCCCTAGAACCAGTTTAGAAACTCCTTCAGTGACCCAGATTCGGGACTTTTCTCTGTTTTTTTTGCTCATGGTTGGATGTTTGTTTTTCTTTTTGTGGTCTGTTTTGTAGAAACATCTCCTAATCAATGACAATGTGCTTTGTTTTCTCTTGTTCTATGAAACTTCTGATCTTAATAGTTAAATTTCTGTGAAGCTGATTATTGATTAACTAAATCATGTTTTCACTTGCAGTTGCCCCAGTGGCCATGAGTAATAATTAACATCTGGGATTCTAATAAAATGCAACTTTTCGATGATGCCAAAAGGGGGAAGAGATATTGTGTGTATTCTGAAAAATGTGATGTTTATAACCTGATTAAACCTGCTCCTTAATGATAAGTTAAATTAAAATGTGAAAATTAAGTTGAGTTCCACAGGGTCTCTGATCAATAAAAGCACAGAGTTTGTCATCATCAAAAAGGGGGAATTTGTTGGCCCAAGTTCAGATGAAGTTTTGAAGATTGACAAAATGAACTCAGTCATGAACCAGGTTCATCATGTGAGACACAGTGTTGATATGCTTACACATGTGACATACGCGTGAAGAAGATAAGTCTCAAGGATCAGCAAAAATATCTTCTGAATTGATCGAAAAGATTGCATATAGGATAAGGAGTTGAAGTCTCCTTATGAAAAGAGAATTATATCCGGATCAAGGATATGGATTAGGAGTTAGAGTTGTTCTTGGACTCGAATTGTCAAAGGATCCACAATTCGAGTTCTTATCAAACTCTGATTACTAACTCTATAAATATAACGATTGTTCTCTTTTACAGGTGATTGCACATAAGCAGAAGTTAAGCATATTTGAGAGCAAAAAGATCAAGTCTGATTTGCAAGCAACATATGCGAGATACAAGTGTGCACGTCTGAAGCTACATGAACTAAGAAAGAAGAACCAGTTTCATCATTGTGTTTATTCTAAGTCTAGTTCAATTGTAGTAGGTTTTCATATTGTACTTTTCAGCTTTCATAGAAGCAATTGTAATAGGTATATTGATTATTCAAGTTAGAGTTAACTTGAAAGTGTCGCAACAGTTGAGGCTGTGCGCTACACTGGGATTAGAGTTAATCCTTAGGTTTACAAAGAGTTTTGTAAATGCAGTTTTTGGCTCAGTGATTTTAGTGGAGTTTGGGAAAATCCTACTGAGTAGTAGGTCGTGGTTTTTTCACCTTTTGAGCCAGGTGTTTTCCACGTAAAAATCTCTGTGCACTTTACTTTCAGCATTTATTATTCCGCAAACTGCTGTAGTTAGAACACTTAGAAGAACCAGGTTCTTCTAACGCGAAAATTAGGTACCACACAAATCACCCCCCCTCTTGTGTGGTATTGACGTTTATAACATCAGAGCTTGTTGGAGGAACTTCACCTACCACAGAAAGGTGCAACAAAGATTTTTGTTGACAACAAATCGGCTATTGAACTAGCCAAGAATTCAGTATTTCATGAAAGGAGCAAGCATATTGATACTAGGTATCACTTTATTAGAGAATGCATATTTAATAATGTTATGGAGCTTGAGCACGTGAAGTCACAAGACCAAAATGCGGATATTTTCACCATGCCGTTAAAGATTGAGCTTTTTCAAAAGCTAAGGAAGGCTCTTGGAGTGATGAAACAAGTTTAAGGGATGTATAAATGTGAAAATAATAAACTTATTTTTTATTTGTTCACATTTGTTTACATTTATCTACATTAGTTCATGAACTAGAATATTAAGTTACTAGATGTTATGATCACATTGCTTATAAAAAGGCTCTATATCTTACGCTTCTTCAACTTCAAGTCTGACTGTTGGAATGGCGAAAGCGATGGATTTTAACTCAGTTCTCATGTCTGACGTATCTTATTGTTTCGTCTAATCTCTCTCTCTCTCAATATTATATGCTGTTTACTCTTAACTTTTGAAGTAAAAGAAGCTTTATATTCCATCAAATATTAAAACTAAGTTAGAGTCCTTGTCCCTTCTCTAAGACTAAACAAGCAGATAGGGCCTGACATTAACGCAATATTAGGTTGAAATGCATGCCAAGTTTTTTACTACTACTAATAGTCGGGTTTTTTTTTTTTCGTTTTGCTGTTACTAAAGTTATCTAGAAATTTAGTTATAAATTGCAACGAATACAGAGTATTTTATTGACAATTAAACGTTACTTTGTTTAGTTTCTGCACTGTATCTTTGGACGACAACTGAAGCGGAGGATCTCTATGTTAACACGACCATTCTCTATAGTGCAATCGCTAAAGGAGCAGGTGACAAAGTGTTTCTTCAGAAATGAACTCCTTATATTTATACATTTTCTTAACTTTTGTAGTTTGGAAAAATTGTCTTATAGTTTTTAGTTGATTGTTGTTTTGGTTAATTTTCTTTTTATATAGTATGCTTGGATGGAAGTGCACCAGAACTAATGAAATAGTTTAATTTTTTTTGAATTTCAGACTTTTACCATTGGAACCTAGTCAAGATCAGACATTGTGATGGGTCATCATATACTGGCGATATTGAAGAAGTTGATCCAGTATGTCTAAAATCCTTTCATTAACCGTGTTAGAATTCGTTGTTGATGTTTCCTAACTAGAAATGTCAAAAAAATTTCAGGATACAAATCTCCACTATAGAGGAGCAAGAATTTTTGAGGCAATAATGGAGGAAATACTATACCGTAAAGGGATGGTATATGCTCAAAATGTTCGTCTCAATTCAAAATCACAGTCCTCTTATTTCTCTCTAGTTATGTACCTGAAATTTAAGAAAATTTTAAAATTTTATGACAGGCCATTCTTAGTGGAACTTCAGCAGGAGGGTTGGGTGCAATCCTAGTTTGTGACAAGTTTAGATTTTTTTTTCCATTGACTGCTAGAGTGAAGTGCATTTTTTATGCTGGTTTTTTTGTGAATGTGTAAGTTCATGAATAATGAGAAATTAATTTATTTAAGAGTGTGTTTTCTCTTTTTAACTAATTTTTGGTTGAATTTATGTAGAAAAACTATAATTGGGGAGCCACAAATTGAAGAGTATTACAAGAGAGTTGTTGCTTTGCATGTAAGAACCATATCATTAATAAGTAAATATTTTCTCTTCTTGGTATTCTTTATTGCTTTTTATTTGAACATTAACTTTCTGCTGCATTATTTTGCATATACCTATTGCTTATAATAATATAAACATTAATTGTTGGCTCTTTTTTTGGGTGTATTTTAAGGATCTGCCAAGAACCTGCCACTCTCTTGCACTTTGAGCTTAAACGATCCAAGTTTGGTAAGAGCAATATACTTTATGGAATAAAATATAAAATTAGCCAACATGATATTTCTTATTAATATACAATTCAATGATTTGGCAGTGCTTCTTCCCTCAGTACGCAGCACAACATATTTACACACCCCTTCTCATTATTAATTCAGCCTACGATTCTTTTCAGGTTCAAAATTGTTTTCATATGCTATATATTTAATTTATATCCTTTGTTTCCCTTCATGTATTCTTAATGTTTTCTGCCTTTTGAATTTTGATTCTTGAAAATTAGATAAACCACAGTGTGGTTCCTCCAGAAGCTGACCCTCGACATGTTTGGGATTATTGCAAGGGAAATTTTAATTATTGTTCACCTAATCAACTGCAAACTATCCAAGGTACTGGACAATTATGGGGTTTCTTTTTTAATGTGAAAATTCCTCTCTTTTTTTTTTTTTTTGGTTTCCCACCCGGTGTCACAACTAGAATTCCGGAAAAAAGCGACCAAACTTTAGCGACCAAAGTTGGTCTGTCAAGAAAAGCGACCAACGTTGGTCTCTAAATTGGAGAAAATAATAAAATAATTATTTTAAATACATTAGCGACCAAAGTTGGTCGCTATTTGGTTAATAATTTCGTCAAAATGTTGACCGGACTGGTCAGACTTGCTTGGTCAAAGAAATACTGAGATTAGCGACCAACGTTGGTCGCTATTGGGGGACCCACTTATTAAATTTTAATACTTATAATATTATTTAAAAAAATTATAAAATATAAATAAATATAATTTAAAATGAGCGATCAAAGTTGGTCGCTAATTAAAGGATAAGTAGATAGAGACCAACTTTGGTCGCTAATATGGGACCCTGTTATAAAATTTTAATAATTATATTATTATCTAAAATATTTTTAAAAATATAAAATAAATAATGAATTCAAAGTTAGCGACCAGTGTTAGTCAGTTGGTCGCTTAATAAAATAGAGACCAACTTTGGTCGCTAATATGGGAACCGTTAATAATTTATATTATTATATAAAATATAAATAAATCTGATTTTAAATTTAGCGATCAGCTTTGGTCGCTAATTTAAAATTTAAGTATTAATTAGCGGCCAAAGTTTGGTCTCTTTTCAGGTCAACAATGGTCAAAATTAAAAAATCACTTTGTATTTACTATACTAAATAATAAAATGTAACCGTTAACACTTTTGTAACACAAGGGATGAATAGGACTAAAAATGATACTCTAATATGCCATGCACAAGTATAAGTATATTAGGTAATATTAATCAATATAGCTTATATATAAATATATATATAATATATATATATATTATATATATATATATATATATATAATATATATAATATAATATATATTTACTTACGCTTGTATATGCACTAAAGTATAAGCTTATTAGGTAATATTATACGAATTAGGCTTATATATATGTTATAGATATAGTTACGCTATGTACTAGGCACTAAGTATATGTCACTGACCAAAAATCCACTAAGGTTCGTGGTGGCGCCCGGACACCTCTGTTCAGGCCAGCCAACTAAATTTATCAATTAATTCCTCTTTTAAATACTTTAAATCTAAGGTTTTTTTCCTCCATTTTCAAAATAAAAGTTCATCTACTTGAAATTCGAAATTTAAAATGATAACAATTAAGTCAAATCCGGTTGAAAACCATCCCAGAAACCCAAGTGTCACAAGTGCATTGAGCAACTACTGATAAGTAAAAATAAAAATTACAACATCTGTCGAAATACAGTTGGATAGGGAATAAATAATAAAGTGCAGAAAAGGAACTAACAACTAGCTCGCGGTCGCCTCTCCAAATTGCAGGTCACCTCATGTCCCAGAATTTTCCATGCTTGCTACACCGCAGTAGGTGCTAGAGTTATATATATACCTGGTGCAACAAAGATGCACATAAGTGAGTATAGTACGGTAATCACGTTTGTAACTCAGTTGAGTATCCCGCCTTAATCCCGAAGGGTAGAGACGAGATGGCCACTTTCCCGACACTCCACTAGAGGTCAATTATCAATATTCCTATAAAGTGTGAGAATAATCATGGATTTTATATAGAAGTTCTAATTGTGAATCCAGAAAACAGGTAATCACCTTCAATAATAAATCAAGGGCTTCCAAAGTCTATTCTTTATTATCTTATCAAGTTTTAATCAAGCCACGTAGGGCCAATTCCACATTTACAATTTTTCAAGTAACAGGTAAACATGCGCAAATCACACCGAGGCCACGGCCCGCTCCAACAGGAATGTAAACTGTGCACTGCCGAGGGTCGAACGGCACGAACCATAGATGCATCTATTCTCACCGAGGCGTTCGGCCGTTCCATAAATAAACACATATCCTGCTCGCGAATTATCCATGCGACGCAGGCACACATAAAATACATGCTCAAGTAGGAAAACTAAGAGTTTATCGGGGCTATTTTATCAAATAAAAACCAAATCCTCTTTTAACAATTCAAAAAACGAAGTTTAATCCTTTTGAAATTCATTTACTAGTTCAGCTGGATTTTTAACAATTCAAAGGTCAATAAGGTTTCAAATATCCCAAGTATAGCATGCTTTTGGGTTCTAGACTGCCCGACAATAGCATAATAGTAGCTAGCACGACTCTCGTCACCATCGTGCGTACGTAGCCCCCACAAATTAGGAGCACATTATCAATCTAACTCAACCTATGGGGTAATTTCCCCCTCACAAGATTAGAAAGGAGACTCACCTCGCCTCCGAAGAACTCATAACCGGCATTCTACATTCTTCCGAAGGCTTGAACCAACGCACAATGCGCCAAAACTAGCCAATTAACGACAAACTAGTGAGAAATGCTCAAACACTTGTTAACAATTCATATTACACAAATTCCCAACTCCGCGCTTGGCGAAATGACCAAAATGCCCTCGGGCCCACGTGCCCGGAATCCAAAATTTTTCGAAGATAAAGGTTACCCATGACCTTAGGAACTCAAATACAAAATTTTCTCTTAATTCCATACTCAAAATCGTGGCTAAAATCCAAGATTATAATTTTCTAGGTTTTCACCAAAACCCCAATTTTTATACTAATTTTCATGCCTAAATCCATGTATAATTGATATATTTAACTCAAAAGTGATAGGGATAACTTACCTTATCATTGACGACAAAATCCTCTCTTGAATCTCCAAAATCGCCAAAGTCATGAAAAATGAGAGAAATGAACCCCAATCACGATTTTAAAACAAGCCTACTGCCCAGCATTTTTCGCTTCAGCGGGACCCTGCCCGCTTCAGCGGTTCCGCTTTCTGCGGACCGCTTGCCGCTTCTGCGGGCTCCCCATCCTACTCCAGGCCTACCGCTTCTGCGGTTCCGCATCAGCGGATCAAGGGCCGCTTCTGCGGTCCTGGCTGCCCTCGCCCTCATCCGCTTCTGCAGCTTCTTCTCCGCTTCTGCGGGGCCGCTTCTGCGGTCCCATTTCCGCAGAAGCGGAAATACCAGAGACCATATCCCTTCAGCTGTTCTTCAACTTCCAAATTTGATCCATTAATCACCCGGAATTGACCCGAGGCCCCCGGGACCCCAGCCAATCATACCAACCAGTCCCAAAACACATTACGGACTTGCTCGAGGCCTCAAATCACATAAGACAACACGAAAATCACGAATTACAACCCAATTCAATCTTTATGAACTTTGAACTTTCCAACTTCTATTTCCGATGTTTAAACCTATCAAATCACGTCCGATTGACCCCAAATTTTGCACACAAGTCATATTTGACCTTACGGACCTACTCCAACTTTCGGAATTGGATTCCGACCCCGATATCAAAAAGTCAACCTCCGGTCAAACTTCCCAAAACCTTCAAATTTCTATCTTTAGCCAAATGGCTTCAAAATGACCTATGGACCTCCGAATTCACTTCCGATCGCGCTCCCAACTCCAGAATCACCATACGGAGCTACTCCCAGTCTCGGAATTCCAAACGGACATTGATAACACTAAAATGCACTTCAAGACAAACTTAAGAAATTTCTTCCAAACTGCTAACTTCCACAATAGGCGCCAAAACGCTCCCGGGTTATCCAAAACCCAATCCGGGCATACGCCCAAGTCCGAAATCATCATACGAACCTGCTGAAACCTTCAGATCCGATTCCGAGGTCGTTTACTCAAAATTCCAATCTTAGTTCACTGTTTCAACTTTAAGCTCCTGAAATAAGAATTCTCTCTCCAAATCAACTCTGAACTTCCCGGAACTTAATTCCGACCGCGCGTACAAGTCATAATACCTGAAATGAAGTTGTTCATGGCCTCCGACTGCTGAACGGAGCGCTAGTACTCAAAACGACCGGTCGGGTCGTTACATTCTCTCCCACTTAAACATACGTTCGTCCTCAAACGTGCTGAGAACTGTACTGGAGTGGTCTGAAATCGCTGTTTATTACCTCATGCACCTTCCCGTGCTACCACAACTTAGCTGAGCACATTAGCTCGATAAATTCTAGAGATGGTCCCTTTTATTCAAGCAATTAAGCATTAGAGCCTGATTCCAACATACGATCACCATATCAATCACTACACGCTGTACTCAAACATGACTGCATAACTTTGCTGAATTCTTGCTTTGCAACACTAAATCCACAGGACCACAATAATATTCTCTGATCATCTTAGCCAGACTTCAACGAATCAGATGCTCCCATTGCACCTCATGACACACGCAAGTCTTGCTCTAACTCTTACAATACCGCCACGACGGATGAGATATGCCGCAATTCATAATCAACTGTCGGGTCAATCAATCATTGAGTCTATACTTCTGACAAGAAACATTTCCACATTCTGAACCAAATGATGATCTTTGCTCCTTAATGTACTTCATATAATCAGATTGCACTGATCCTAAATCTCAAAATCTCGTCTCACCCAGTACGAACTGCCCAGGCAATAAGCCACTCCGGACACAATCGAAAGTCCCATATGATGCTACCATGTGCCAATAGGCTACCAATTAGAATGTGATACAAAGGAAACGAACTCTAAAAAGGAGATTTAATTACCCCGCTCGCGAATCATACATGCGACGCGAGCTCACAGCTAGAACGAGCTTCCCTCGAAAAATGGGAAACAGAACACATAAAGGCAAATAGGGGAACTGTACTGAACATCACATTGTTGCGGCGTGCAACCCGATCCAAACAACATACCCATGGCGGCGTGCCACCCGATCCACATATAGAACTCACATAAGGAGATGTACGTCGAGCTAAATTGCTCATTACAAGAAAATACCGAATATCGGTCATAAACACATTAAGTGTATAATACCATTCCCTGGGGAGACATATAACGCTATAATCCACAAACTCGGGCACACTGAGGTGCGATACAAGATCTGAATCTCAAGAGCCCTTCTGCTCATATAGCATCATCGCCACGCGGAACCTCAACACATAAAAATTTACCAAGCCGTCTCATAACTCATACGGCGCAATACATCATTACCTGGATTAGCTGGTGACAAAATAACACCCCGACTGTCCCTCCATAAGGAACGCTCGCTGAAACGTACACAACTGGCCTGATATAAAGCCTTGTTCACATATAAATCAATCAACTGATCTCAAGCCGATTTCGGATTGCACCAACTTGGCTAATAACCTTTCAAAGGTCCATAGTAACTCCCTTTTCCTCATAACACATAAGAACAACCATCATAACCGGAGCAACCTCCTCCGTTCATAACCCAGTAAACAAAGTGCCCTCTAGGCATAATTTCTCAAATTTAGCGACATTACCACAACCCTCATACTTGGTTTAAATCTTTAATCAATCGAGTGACTACATGTCACATTTATACAATCTTCCCGTGGGTCACGCCCTTACAATCTTCCGAAATAAACAACGGGTCCGCAAACTTGAACCACCGACTGCACTAACACCGAAAAGTGATCAAGAATCCTTACCAGGATGCAAAGCCTTCTTCACAAAACATCGATCTCAGGCTACGCTGAAGACAATACCAATTTACTTAATCATTCAACCTTTTCCTTGCTCATCCGAGCCCGTGACATCCTTGTCAACACCGAACAACAACCTTGATCCTCACTTCGTATTTCCATGCTACTCACTGCACCCAACGTGCCAACATACGATAGAACACGATTTTCATCATAATTCCGAAATCATTAATATTTTAACACTTCAAGAACTGTTCACTTAACTCACTTCAGGAGAATCATAGCAACACAGAGGTAAATCCCCATAACCGTAGGATATGCAATTCTCCAAGTAGGGGTCCAAGCCACCATAACCCTTCCGGAATCCGCTTCCACTTAACAAGCCATAACAAAAGAGTGCTTCTGAATAACATCAATTACGGCGGTCGACAAGCCTCACACGTACCGCCACAAATCATACACATAACTCGATCACGCTAAATGAACTGATCACAGACCCCAACATGCCAAATTCAACTATGGCTGGTCAATCCCTTTCCTTCCAATTTATCCTTGATTGTTTTGGAAATAATACTAACTCTCTTCAACACGTAACATACTCCCTCTACACTCACCCCGAGTGACCTTGAATCGCGAGACCATGCTGTCCCAAATCCCACGAACTACTCCATATTTCTCAAATGCTACACCACAAGTAAAAATATCATAGAACATTCTGGGCACCTTCTCATAAGCTGCTACAAAGCTTGATTTTTTAACTGTACCCATAGGCTCGACATCAATAGTCACCACACTTTCCCTCTTGAATTCACTAGGACCGTTACTGAGAGCCACTCGCTCTGACTTGGTCCCGAATTTAATCAACTCCATAAATCTCATAACACACGAATATCCTCTCGACGAAGCACCTGGCAGAATTACTCCCCTTTAAACCCGCTTCTATACAAGGCATAAATCCTGAATTCTTTCCCAAGTTCGAACATGAGCCCATAAGGCCAACCATAGCACATCTTTAATAATTCCTCTGCTCCAATTACTACTTATGGTATTTTTCCGTAGCTGGGATAACCTCCCCCCCCCCCCAGTATGCAAACAACCAGAAACCTCACGAGTAGTTAACCATGCAACACAAATCATAAGTGGTGGGACTCTCCCACTTAGCTTGAAGCCATCATTACAAAACTCTGGAGTTCACCATGATTCTTAATCTCTTATTGACATAACCTTGCGCAATCAATCGCCAGTATTCTCGATATCTTACCGTAGAAACCCAATTTGATACTCTAAATTATTAAAACCATTCACACAACAATTCCCCTTGCTACATAACCAGTAGAACTCTTCGCAGAAGCCTCGCCAACCCCGCGACTACTAACCTGCTCACAGGAATACCCCACCTGTAGAAATCACTCCCCGGCATCTTCCAACGCCGCTTCATGGGGTACAATCACTACGACATCAATAACCCATCCTGAGTCCGAGCTCACTCTCCAGCTGCACGAGTCCATTCACCCCTCGTGGTCATCCATTAATTGTGCGACAACATCCTTTCACTTCAAAGTCATGCTACGTCTTTCTTCACTTCAAGCAGCTCCTTTCCGTCATGTCCAATCTCCTGCGGCGTAACAACACCATGCTTCGAATTAATCTACAGACTTCCACTGCCTGTCGCTAAAATCCCAGATCCTTCCAAACTATCCTCAGGCACGTAGTCATCCTACTACTAGGCCCTATACAGCCCCGCCACTCTCCCACTTTGGGCAAGCTCACTCCTTTAATCAACTGTTCGGCCTGCGCTCCCTAAGCCTGGCCCCTTAAAAGTTTAAAACTCCGCCTGACACTTCCCATATGTCCTTCTCACCTTTTGTTGCTTAGCCGTTGCCTTAATAAAATTTATCTTCACAGTACTTGAATTCCACAATTTTGCTACTAACTTCAAACTTTTCCGAAGGTCATCATTCTCGAACCGTCAACATTCGAAACACTGATTAAATCCTAAACCACCGCATCCTGCGATGTCTGACGGTTGCATCTTCAATAGTATTTCACAATATCCCGCCATAAGGCGAATTGTAGCAGATTATAACATCAACAAATCTATAGCGTTCATTTAGGACAACGACGCCCCCATATAGAGGAGGACTCCGCTACGCTTGCAATTACCACGATTCATTACTTCCACCAGTTCACATCTGACCATTCTTAGTTCGATTGACTTTCCCCTGCCGGGAATAAAATACTGAATCCCTTTGATTGCACACTGAGTAAACCTCCCTTCAATTCATTCACTGCCCCGACACGTGGGCAAACACCCTACCATCACAACAACACTGCGGAATAATCGCTCATAAGCATTATGGCAACCTGTGCCTAGCCTCAAGGCTCTTAGAAGTTCTGTTACTGAGCTGAAACAATAGAATACTCTTCCATAAGGCGACTATAACAGTCCAATCAACTATACCGGGAGAATGATCCCGCACCACATTTGTAGTGCCATTGCAATCCTTCATTCTTCGATTTATAACAGCGCTTGCGTAACATTGAGTAGAAAGAAATCAAAGGCATAAGCCTCAAGGGAATTGAACCGCACGATAAGGAAACAAAGAAGGGAAGTACTCCTAACAGCCCTATTGCCTCCCGAGGATAAGTACAGACGTCTCCGTACCGATCCGCGAGACTCTACTAGACTTGCTCATGACTCGTGAGACCGACAGGAACCTAGTGCTCTGATACCATGTTGTCACGACCCCAAATCCACTAAGGGTCGTGCTGGCGCCGGACACCTCTGTCAAGCCAGCCAACTAGATTATCAATTAATCCTCTTTTAATACTTTTGAAAATCTCAGGTTTTTCCTCCCATTTTCCATAAATAAAAGATCAATACTTGAATTCAAATTTAAATAATAACAATTAGTACAAATCCGTTGAAAACCATGCCAGAAACCCGGTGTCACAAGTGCATGAGCAACTACTGATAAGTAAATAAAATACAACATCTGTCCGAAATACAGTGGACAGGGAATAAATAATAAAATGCTGAAAGGAACCACACTGGCTGCGGGTCGTCTCGAACAATGCAGCTCACCTAGTCCCAGAGTCGTCCGTGCTGCTACGCCCAATAGGCTGCTAGAAGTATATATATACCTGTGCAACAAAGATGCACAGAAGTGTAGTATGAGTACGTAATCAACGTGTACTCAGTGAGTATCCCGCCTAATCCCGAAGGGGTAGAGACGAGATGGCCAACTTCGACACTCACTAGAGGTCAATTATCAATATTCTATAAGTGTGAGAATAATCATGGATTTATATAGAAGTTCTAATTGTGAAGCCAGAAAAACAGGTAATCACCTTCAACAATAAATCAAGGGCTTCCAAAGTCTATTCTTTATTATCTTATCAGTTTATATCAAGCCACGTAGGGCCAATTCCACATTTACAATTTTCAAGTAACAGGTAAACATGCGCAAATCACACCGAGGCGACGGCCCGCTCCAACAGGAATGTAAACTGTGCACTGCCGAGGGTCGAGCGGCACGAACCATAGATGCATCTATTCTCACCGAGGCGTTCGGCCCGTTCCATAAATAAACACATATCCTGCTCGCGAATCATCCATGCGACGCAGGCACACATAAAATACATGCTCAATCAGTCAAATTAAGAACTTATCGGGGCTATTTTATCAAATAAAACCAATTCTCTTTTAACAATTCAAGAAAAGAAGTTTAATCCTTTTGAAATTCATTTACTAGTTCAGCTGGATTTTTAACAATTCAAAGGTCAATAAGGTTTCAAATATCCCAAGTATAGCATGCTTTTGGGTCCTAGACTACCCGGACAATAGCATAATAGTAGCTACGCACGAACTCTCGTCACCTCGTGCGTACGTAGCCCCCACAATTAGGAGCACATTATCAATCTAACTCACCTATGGGGTAATTTCCCCCTCACAAGATTAGAAAGGAGACTCACCTCGCTCCGAAGACTCATAACCGGCATTCTACATTCTTCCGAAGGCTTGAACCAACGCACAATGCACCAAAACTAGCCAATTAACGACAAACTAGTGAGAACATGCTCAAACACTTGTTAACAATTCAGATTACACAAATTCCCAACTCCGCTTAGCGAAATGACCAAAATGCCCTCGAGCCCACGTGCCCGGAATCCAAAATTTTTCGAAGATAAAGGTTACCCATGACCTTAGGAACTCATATACAAAATTTTCTCTTAATTCCATACTCAAAATCGTGGCTAAAATCCAAGATTATAATTTTCTAGGTTTTCCACCAAAACCCCAATTTTTATACTAATTTTCATGCCTAAATCCATGTATAATTGATATATTTAACTCAAAAGTGATAGGGATAACTTACCTTAATCATTGACGACAAAATCCTCTCTTGAATCCTCCCAAAATCGCCAAAGTCATGAAAAATGAGAGAAATGAACCCCCAATCACGATTTTAAAACAAGCCTACTGCCCAGCATTTTCGCTTCAGCGGGACCCTGCCCGCTTCAGCGGTTCCGCTTCTGCGGACCGCTTGCCGCTTCTGCGGCTCCCATCCACTCCAGGCCTTCCGCTTCTGCGGTTCCGCATCAGCGGATCAAGGGCCGCTTCTGCGATCCTGGCTGCCCTCGCCCTCATCCGCTTCTGCAGCTTCTTCTCCGCTTCTGCGGGGCCGCTTCTGCGGTCCCATTTCCACAGAAGCGGAAATACCAGAGACCATATCCCTTCAGCTGTTCTTCAACTTCCAAATTTGATCCATTAATCACCCGGAATTGACCCGAGGCCCCCGGGACCCCAACCAATCATACCCACCAATCCCAAAACACATTACGGACTTGCTCGAGGCCTCAAATCACATAAGACAACACGAAAATCACGAATTACAACCCAATTCAATCTTTATGAACTTTGAACTTTCCAACTTCTATTTCCGATGTTTAAACCTATCAAATCATGTCCGATTGACCCCAAATTTTGCACACAAGTCATATTTGACATTACGGACCTACTCCAACTTTTGGAATTGGATTCCGACCCCAATATCAAAAAGTCAACCTCCGGTCAAACTTTCCAAAAACCTTCAAATTTCTATCTTTAGCCAAATGGCTTCAAAATGACCCACGGACCTCCGAATTCACTTCCGATCGCGCTCCCAACTCCAGAATCACCATACGGAGCTACTCCCAGTCTCGGAATTCCAAACGGACATTGATAACATTGAAATGCACTTCAAGCCAAAATTAAGAAATTTCTTCCAAACTGCTAACTTCCACAATACGCGCCAAAACGCTCCCGGGTTATCCAAAACCCAATCCGGGCATACGCCCAAGTCCGAAATCATCATACGAACCTGCTGGAACCTTCAGATCCCGATTCCGAGGTCGTTTACTCAAGATTCCAATCTTAGTTCACTCTTTCAACTTTAAGCTCCTGAAATAAGAATTCTCTCTCCAAATCAACTCTGAACTTCCCGGAACTTAATTCCGACCACGCGTACAAGTTATAATACCTGAAATGAAGCTGTTCATGGCCTCCGACTGCTGAACGGAGCGCTAGCACTCAAAACGACCGGTCGGATCGTTACAGTATAAGCGTATTAGGTAATATTATATCGAATAGGGCTTATATATATGTAATATATATAGTTACACTGTACTATGCACTAAGTATAAGCGTATTAGGTAATATTATATCGAAAATAGCTTATATATATGGCTTATATATACTTACGTTGTACTATGCACTAAGTATAAGCGTATTAGGTAATATTATATCGAATATGGCTTATATATATGTAATATATATAGGTACGTTGTACTATGCACTACGTATAAGCGTATTAGGTAATATTATATCGAATATGGCTTATATATATGTAATATATATAGGTACGTTGTACTATGCACTACGTATAAGCGTATTAG